>NC_088934.1:42380000-42437500 GCF_038396675.1 Hydra vulgaris | reverse complement strand
TGAAAATAACAATTTTAAATTTAATTGCACGTCAGTGTTTAGATTAAATATTTATTATATATTAAATATTTCATATAAAATATAATATAATCTTTCCCCTAATACACAAAAAAACTTAATTTTTAAAATAAAATTTTATTAATTAGGAAAAAAATAAATTTTAACATTTTTATACTTCAAAGATTTTTTAGAAGAAATTAAAAAAAATTAAAAAAAAATTTAAAAAGGTAATAGAAAAATATGAAAGGAAACTTATAAGAAATCTTATGAAGAATGTAGAATTGTGCATAAAAATGCATTGAAATGTAAATTATATAGAGGAATATTGTTGGTGGATCGAAATAAAAATGCTTAAGAAAAAATTACTGCTAATAAAATATAAAAAAAACGTTCATCAAAACAATGTAGCTTATTTTTTTTTCACAAGGAAACATTTTTTAATTTTGTTGCGAATAATCAAACCATATCAAAGAAAACAAATACGGATATTTAAAAAATTTTTAAATGAGTTTTGGATTTTTAAACGAGTTTTGGATAATCCGAATTCGGTTAATTCAGAACGTGTTAAAACATGTAACTTTTATTTATTTATCTATTTTTAAATGTTTTGAAATAAAACTTGAAACACTTTGATCAAGATCGGCGATAAGAATGATAATTTACTATTTTTGGTATAATTCAAAATGTGTAACAAATTATACATAAAATCTGATAATACCTTTCGTTCGTATCTGGATTATGTATAACAGTCTATTGCCACATTAAAAAAAAATGGCAATCAGCATCAACATTTGTATGCGAATTATCTATTCGTAGGTAATTAACCATAAATCGGGCCGATTTATGGTTAATTACCCTTTACAATTAAACAGTTTTAAACAAGCCATCATTGTATTGTTAATAAATTTAAACCTTCGTGCGTTTTTTAACAAAACCGAGCAATAGCAATTATCCAACAGGTCACTGTTACAGAAACATTTGGTGATTTTTATGTGGATAACCGTAATTAAAAACTATTTAACAAACAGTTTTGCAATATATATAAAAAAAAAACGAACGTTGACATCCTGTCAAACTTCTTAACGACTCTCATTCTAAAAACACACTTTTGAACTATGCATAGCTAAATTTTTAACTATATAATCAAACTAATAATAATTATTTTGGTTTTTCAATGGCAATGTGTTGCCTTCCCTCCTCCAACGTCAGACGCCCAGCTGGTATTTGGTCTGAAAAAAACGTCTTTTAAACGTTCGAAAGACGTTTACAAGACGTTTTTTTTCAGACCAAATACCGGCTGGGTGTTCTCATTGGTTTATCAAACCCTAAAATTTAGGGTTTTTGTTGTTCCACAAGCTCCAATCTGCAATTTTTTGCAAAACTTTCTTATTTGACAAAACTATGCATCTGAGAATATGTTCGGTTCGTTGATGGACCTTTTCTCTTAAACATCAAAAACTCACCCCCTTCATAAAACGGATATACGTCCATGGACTATCAATAAGGTTTTATCGCATTAATTTTGCGAGAAAATGTAACCGCAAAAAAATCCAGACTTGATATAGTGATTTTTAGATTCGTTTGAAATGTTAGTATTCTTAAATTTATGTTTTTTTTTTTGCTTAAAAGCAAAATTTTCCGTTCAACAGAATATATTTTTAAATTAGGACAGTTCGGGATGATAGTGACTCATGAAATTTTTGAAATATTTAAAGAATCACTTAATCAGGTTTTGATAATTTTTTTTATTGTTTCAAACCGAATTCATCTTTTCTCCTTTTTAAATAATATAACGGTAGTTTAAAAAAAGTTGATAGTAAGCAAAGAAAATGTATTCGCAGAAATAGAAGTGAGAGAATTCATTTTTGACAAGTGGTCTAAAAACCGTTAATTTTCAATTAAATCGCTTGCACATGGCCGACGACACAGGTTTCGAAGTGGAAAATAGCCCTCCTCCCCAGCATCCTCGACCCTGTAGCAAAAAGGTATAAAGTTCGAAAGCAAACTGATAATCGTTTCAGTTTTCGAAACCTACTGCAAACTCGACTGTTCGACCCACCCAATCCAGCAATTTTATACAAATACGAAAGGAACAAAGCCTAATGTTTTTCTTAAAACAATTAAAACCAAAAAAGTTCGTGTGGTACCAAAACACAGCCATTTTTCACGAACGGTAACATAAACTTTTTCACGAACGGTAACATAAACTTCAAAGTTTACGCAAAAAATCGTTTAAAAAAAGCAACTTATGCCTATGACCTGAAAGCATGATGATCCTGTCCCAAATTTTTATGATGATGAAAATTTGGAACAGCATAAAACGTGAGCTGTGTAAGAAGGACAAAATTGCGGCATATATCAATCAATTTCGCCGAATTTGGTGTGGCATCACGAAGTTTTATGAAAATTTTCTTCTAAAAGCGCATGTGATGTGTCCGCACTAAATTGAGAAAATATTGTTATTTGCTCGAAGATGGCGTTTTCTAAAAGCTTTATTGTATTTGGAGGGGAAAAAAAATTAAAAAACCAATTGAGTAGTTCTCGAATAATTTAAAAAATACCATGGGACATTATCTTTCCAAACAGTCTTATTATAAACCAAAAGTATATTTTCAAATGCTACTTCAACAAAAGAACACTTAAAAATATACCTTGCAGTATTGGCTAGGTGACATCAATTATGATCCACTATAAACCTGTAAGAATCCAGACAGAATCTTTTTAAACTTAATATTTTAACGCAGCAATAACAATGAAAACACTAAACGAAACACGTTAGTAATACGTTTTTTTCATAATTTTCCCCCACCCAAGATAGTAGAACGTTTTGTGACGCTGTTGTGACCCAAGGATATACAAAAAGAGTTTAAATTTCGTTTTGAAATTTTAACTTTTAAAATTTGTTTAAACGGGCGTTGTATCTTGACTAAAAACCCTTAACTCTTATTCCATGCTGTATTGATGAGATTTTTGTTAAAAATGTTTAAATAAGAATCTAGTCAACTTTAAAAATTTACATGTTTATTTAGTTGCTTGATAAAAGTTATTTTAAAAAATTGATTTGTTTATTTAGTTGCTTGATGAAAAAAACAAGTTAAAAAAATTTAGATGCTACTAAGTTTTCACGTTTTAAATAAAAATGAAGATTTTTTCATATTAACAAAAACTTAAACAATTCAGCCATGACAATGTTTTCTGCTTAACTCCATTTATTGCATCTTATTTTTGTTATTCTTTTGTTTTTTTGATTACCCTCAAAAAAAAAAAAAAAGAAACTTATTTTCAAACGGAAATTAGTAACTTATAACTATTGTTCTTTCATATATATCTTGTTTTTTTATCTTTCTTCTAACCATTTTTCATTTCATCTATTGATATATTATCAATGATAATATATTTTACATTGTTATAGCAACCACAGGAAAATTTTATAAAATATTATATAGATTATAAGTGCTTATAATCTATATGATAATTATATAAATTTATAATCCTTTATACTATATTCATATTTATTCAAGAATACAATAAGGTTGCATAGATTCAAAAATCAAGTGTTTTTTTAATATTTTAATGTAAACTTCATAAAAACCACGGTGAAGATGCGAGAATGAGACAAAAAATGAGAGAATTTTGAAAAATAAAAGTGGAACAAAAAAAATTAAAATCAATATCAAGGATAAACAGAAATATGTAAAATAATTATAAAAAATAAATTAACTGCAATCTTAACTTTTATTTATTTACGAAAACTTCACACATTACCAAAACCTTCCACAATTTTTTTATTGGGGAAGGTCAAAGATCATTTTTTTTCACTGAGCAAATTCAAAATAAGTATTATTATTTATTTAAAGTATTATTCAATATAACAAAAATAACTATAATAATTTAACTATACTAAAGTTTTTAATTGCAATACACATGTTTAATTATTAATGACCAATTACAATCAAAATGAACCAACTATGCATACTAAGGAGAACATACTAAGTTTTTTAACCACTATGGCTACACTACACAATATGTTTTCCACACTACACATTTTTTTGCCACACTACATATGTTTTCCATACTACACATGGTATTTTGTACTGTTGAATGTGAGTAGAATTTTTTATTTCGTTGCATCTAATGATTAATGGATGAATTTTCGTTACATCTCCCGCTTCCACTAATAGTAGAAGAAGTACTGCAACCACTGGCTTTATTGCAACATGTTTACAAAGGCACCACGAATTATCTCTAATGTTTATTGTTATGCACAGCTAAAGCAGCAGCGCATAACATTTGTCTAACGTTATGTTATACTGCTGATACTGCTGTTTCTAATGCCATAACGTTAGCAACAGCAGAGTTAGCAGTTTGCACCTCTAATTTTTAAATATTAGTCTTGAGATTCACAATTTTTTAATTTATGTGTTGATAGAATCACACATAGATTATAAATTTATGTATTGATAGAATGTATCAAAAAAAATTGTTCATTTTTTTACAAATCTTTATTAGTAATATTATTGACATTATTTATTCATCATATTCTTACATAAATTAATATATGCATTAGGTTCAATACGGTTGACAATTCAATCCAAAATGCTTTAAAGTTATAAAGCTTTTTCTTGTTTTTACATCGATATTTGTTTGTATTTATTTTTTCTAAACTTTAAATTAGCCACATGTAGCACGATAAAAATCATACGTAGCAAGCATTCAAAATATTATATATAATTTAGAAAAGGCAACAGATAAGTGTTTATTTTTGACATAAACTTTTTTAGGATTCATATATTTCATTGGGTTTTACTAATAACCAAGTATTGGGGCAACTTAAAAAATATTGTAGAAACTATGATAAAAATTTAAATTGCAAAATTAATTAATTGAAATAAAATTTCATCAATTATAAAAATGTTTCTTCTAGTCCTAAATCCGAAAGACCAATTAAGAAATCTTTGTAAAGGAAGAATAAGGATGAACATCGTTTTGTTCTTCCCCTAACTGAATCTTTGATTCAGCTCAAATAAGAACAAAATTCTAAATGTTGCTGTAACTCAGGTGAGAAGAAAGATTCCTTGACTCCAACATCAATGAAACTAGAGGAGACTTTTGCAAAGAAAGTAACTTAACTTCAAACGCAAATTAGTAACTTAAAACTATTCTTACCAGATCTAAATTAGAGAGATCAAACTGAGCACAAATAGGGACAAGGCAAGACATAAATCAAGAATTAAAGGTAAATAATTAGAGTTATCTGGAAGTCACAAAGTTAGAGAGCTGAATAGGAAATTGAAAATGACAAAAATTTTAAGCTCTAGATACAGCAGGGACAGTGGTGCTTAAGTCAAGCCATTCAGTGCAATAAGAATTTAAGTCACCAATAACAATGGTACTGAGAGTGAGATATCGAAAAAGGGTTTATTCATTTGTCCAAAAACAAGATCAAGAGTTTGCAGTCTATTGAAGAGAATAATAAAAAACAAAAAAAAAAGAAGTGATTAAGGGAAAAGAAGCACACAAAAGAAATGTAAGAAGATTCAAATCTGATTTCAAAACAAACAAATAATTTGATATGTAGACATATGTCCCAACCAAGCATGTAACTATTGGAGTCTTTGCAAATCAAAGAAAAGTAGCCATCAATACTGAGATTTCAAAATGAAACAGTAAAAGGTAAATTAGTCTCACAAAGACCAAGTAGGCCTGGTAAATAATGCTAAGAGTAAGTTTCAAATTTTTTTTTGGTGGGGATCAATTTCAGAACTTCTTGCTTATGAAGCAAGTACTCTACCACTATACCATTACAGCATAAATGAAAGGTTACTTAAAAAGTATTCGGGTTTTTTTTTGTATAACTTTTTTGTATTTTGATTTATGCTTTAAATCAATAGAAAACATGTTTCAATCATAGAAAGAGCATAACACTCTAAGCTAAACAGCAACCTTCAAGTTGATAAGCCTCATTTCTTCTAATCAAGTTACAACAAAAGACGATTTATGAAATTTGAACAATGTAGGCTGACAGCACTAACAGGGACACCATTCATGCACAATATTGCACTGTTAATACTCTGATATTTTACAGTTATTGACGGAATCAACTCTCTGACAGCTACCACAGAGTTTGGGAAACCATACTACCAGCCAATCTTAGTACCATTGAACTAAATTTTAGTGTTGTACCTTCATTACAAGATAACAAAAAGAGTTGCATAGCCTGTAACCATAGTTGCATACTTTTTCTGATCCAGCATAACCCCAAGATAAATTTTAAATGGATGAAACTATCAGTAGAAGAAAAAGTAGGATATGTTAATTTAATCTCAAAAGCATAACCTAAAAGAATTCTTTCTAAAGATTCTATCTATTATGTATTTTTGAACTCAGAAAGTCACATGATAGAATATATAAAATATAGTAGCAAAATAGTTACACTTTATAGGTTCTAAAAGTTTATTTCTCAATAGCAATAAAATTTATTAACAAATTTAATCCCAATAATTTTCAAATTTAAAAACAATATAAGATACAATAAAATATAAACTATAAAAGATCACAAGTTTTTTTTAATAAAATTTAACACATTATTACACATTTATGATCTATTAGGTTCATAAATCAGTTTAAAAATTAAAGAAAATATTAGTAGTAGTTAAAAAATGCAAAAATATGTTTGTCTAAAAAAGTCTTAAACACTATGCAAAAGATATCAAACTGATATAAATAAAAAATGCAGTCACATTCATGAAGTGACTTATTCTTTAAGGGTAAAATATTTTACAAGAGCCATTAACATTTAATGGATTAACTTATCATGTAACCAAATTCAATTATCAGAGGTTGTCAAAACATCACTATGCTACAGTAATGTATGCTACAGTAATGTATGCTACAGTAATGTATGCTACAGTAATGTATGCTACAGTAATGTATGCTACAGTAATGTATGCTACAGTAATGTATGCTACAGTAATGTATGCTACAGTAATGTATGCTACAGTAATGTAGCATCTTTTTCCATGTAACTAACAAGCTTTAATTTGAACACATTTTACATCACTATACAAAAATTTTTACCTTACTTTGCAAAGTAAGATGCAATGTATCCTTGGAAAAACAACATCAAAAAAAAGTTTACTCCCTTCCACTAAATGCATTCTATTAACCTTGTTTTATTAAAAGCTTCTTGGAAAAATTCATTTAAATATTGTTATAAAAATGGTACAACCTGAAAATTATATTTTGGATTTATTCATTTCGTAAATATCCATGTAAAACCTATTAATTCAACCTTTAAGCATTATCTCAAAAATGTTATAAAAAACTTATGTATAGATATTAGAAAAATGAATCAAAATATTACAAGATAAAATCCGATCTTTGTATTCTGTTACCTAATTTCCAGTCAATTAACAATAAATACCAGCATTTAAATCATTTAAAACAAGTTGTTTCATGCAAACCATCGAAAAAAGTTTCTTTTTTAAAGCGATGCTTCTGATTTAATCTTATTAGATGCATTTCTAGCTATCTATCTACATACTCCTTAAGGGAGTGCTTCTTCGTTAACTGTAAAATAATATTTATAAGGGCAGAAAGAGGCTCAAGCATTTGTTAAATCACTAACAGTATTTCTGGGTTGTCATTTCTTTCTGGGTTGTCATTTCACTCTGGGTTGTCATTTCATTCTGGGTTTTCATTTCTTTCTGGGTTGTCATTTCATTCTCACCACTAATGCTCATTGACATTTATGTATCATTATTAATTTTAATTTTTTAAATAAAGTTTACAAACATAAATTTTTTTCTATTTTAGGTATATTTATTTAGATCATAGATCTGAATAAATATAGCTATATAAATCTCTATAAATATAGCTGAATAAATAATTTCTTTGAATTAAAACAGTAATTTATTTCAAAAGGGATTGGAACAATAAATAATGAAACTATGATGTCTAATAAACAACTTGCCTAATAAACAACTTTCCTATTAAAAAAAAACGCTGAAACAAACATCAATTATTAATCTAAAATCTACTCCTATTGATAACTAACCTTTAACTTCTTTTAATTGCAATTTTTTTTTCTGTAATCAGAAAATTGAGGCAAATGAATATTTTGCCTTGCATATATTTATGAGCTTGTAAGTACTGGAATAATCTGACTTACAAATTAAAAGTGTTCAAGCGAGTGTAAATTTACACTCGCTTGAACACTTTTAAGAAAAATGTGATATATATTAAAAGTTGAAAGTTGAAATATATATATATATATATATATATATATATATATATATATATATATATATATATATATATATATATATATATATATATATGTATATATATATATATATGTACATATATATATATATATATATATATATATATATATATATATATATATATATATATATATATATATATATATATATATATATTGTAATTCACCTCCCCAAGGTTACAAAGGCCACTACAGATGAGGAGTATACATGTGGTTAAAACCCTCTCCCAAATCTATAACTCCAAAACACGAACCTTGACGAACAAGGCCACTGCGCGGAGAAACAAGTTGAGCATGGTACTACCAGGGACATGGTGGGAACCGAACTTAGACGATCTTGCTTATGAAGCAAACGCTCTACCACTACACCACTACCGCTACACCACTGCCTATTTATATGTATATATATATAAATATATACATATATGTACATATATATAAATATATATATATATTTATATATTTATATATATATATATATATATATATATATATATATACATACATATATATACATATATATAAATATATATATATATATATATATATATATATATATATATATATATATATATATACATATATATATAAATATAAATATATATATACATACATATATATAAATTTATAGACATATATAAATAAATGCTTTTATATATACTGTTTTTTCTAATATTTAAAAACTTAATTACAGCTTTTTTAAGCCAATATAACATTTGGTTATTCATTACACCCCTATCCCTCCAAATTATAATGAAAAATCTGATCTGGTCAGTAATTTGTGTTTATTATAAAATCAATACTACAAGAGTATTTACTTACAGTATCCTTAAAACTTTTCTCATTGCATTCTTTACAAACCACAATTTTGTCCCCAATTCTTACACAAAAGGGATTTGATTGTAGTAGTATACCATGATTTAAGTTAACTATGCTTTGCAAATAAATGCACTGGTTATTTACCTCTTTTTCACACAAAGAACAAATGAAGTCATTTACTCTAATTTGCAATAAATTTCTTTTGCATTTCCACTGGTTCAATAAGTTATCAGAACATAAAAGGCAAGCATTAACTGTTATTTTATCTGGTCTACATAAATGTTGTAATACAGGAAAATATGGTTCATCATTTACAGCTATAACAAGAACCTCAGTAGATTTTGTACAATGTTTTTTGCAAATTTCACAAACTTTTTCTTTATTATTACAATCAAAAAGTGAAGCGTAATGTATTTTCCATTCTTTTATAATTTTATCAAAACATTCTTTGCAAGTAATTTCACTACCTGACTCTTTATTGAATGCTATATTATTGGCCTTAAAAAATAAATCAAGAAATTCTGTGTTTAAATTTGATCCACAACCAAATGATATTCTTTTCATTTCTTTTAAACTTATAATTTTTAAGCACATACAGCATGATGGTGCGGTAATTTGAAAAAAGTTTGAATAGACTAGTTCCTTTTTGTCTTTTATGCAGTATACTCTTTCTTCTTGATCTATATTAGAATTTTCAAACTCTTTCCATTGTTTGTTAAGAAATATTTTGCACTTTAGGCATGAAAATGTAAATCCCTTATCAGTGATAGGAAAACATTTTAAATTTGGAGAAAGGTTTTTCAAGAAAGGAAAGTAAGGATTATCTTTAACAAACTTGCAATAAATGATTTCTTGTTCTAAAGGTTTAAGAATTTCTTGACATAAGTAACAAGAAAATTCATAACTCACATTCCGTTCAAATACTTTCTCAACAGTATATTTTCTCAAGTTAAATGGAACATCATTTTTTTCATAGAAAAACCATTGCCTGGTTAAAATTTCATAACATGCAGGGCACACACCAACTTTATCATTGCTCGAAAAAAAAAAATTTTCTTTACATAAAATATCCGTAAAAAATGGAGTCTTTGCATTATTTGTTTCGTTAATATATATATAATTTAGGAGAACAGAGTGAATGTTGGACGAGCATGTTGTACAAGAAAAATTAATGTTATCTAAACGTGATTCGTCAACTTCAGCGTCATTTTCATCGGGTTTCTTTAACTTATGTTCTTCATTTTGTTGCAAAAAAACATTTTTAGGATGTTTCAACCAATATAGTCTTTTAGAATGGGGTGTTTTATTAATTTCATAGGCGTTCCATTGCTGAATTAAGAAGATATAGCAAATGTTGCATGATTTATATTTTCCATTTCCGCCTAAGTTACATGATTTTAACAAACTTTCATGTTGTAAAAATGGGAAAAAGGGCTCATTACGTAAACTAGGCTTAGAGCTTAGAATCCAAATAGCTTTATCACATCCACATAAAAAGCAAATGTTATTTACGTCGCCAAATGATGCAAAATCATTTATAAAAATTCTACACCAACTTGCACCTCGGACCATTATAAACAATTATTTTCAACTTAACTTCTATTAAGTACTGGCAAATATTTTTCTTCGTCACTTTTTATGAAATTAAATAAGAAAAATCTAGCTTATTATTAATTATATGTTCTAAAACAACAACAATTCAGTTAAATCTCAGCCAAAAGTTTCAGGCAAAGGCAAATTATTTTTTACTATCGCGCACTGTTTGTTTACATTTACTCTCTAACACACTTTTAAAATAAACTTTCCCATTCAACAATTACTTTTATGCAGCAGATGGAGTGTGTCGGCAAATTTAAAAACAAGAAATTTTACAAACGATTTCAAAAATGTTCGTAAAACAAAAGCAATTACATAAATTATAAGGTGAGTTTCCACTTGTCCGTTTACCTTCGGGAACGAAAAGGACGTATGAGTAGTGGAAATATTAAATAACCATTTTAAATTAGTTTTTTTAAAACGCTAATTTAACAATTTTAGTAAAATTTAATTTCTATAACTTTACTGAGCAACAAATTTGTTGAGTCTGAGTGAATAATAAATGGGCCTGATTCTTAAGATCTAATAAATATATATAAATACAATCTGATTGGGTCAAGTTGAAGACAAAATGTCTTATCATCAAGCCCTTTCGTGAAATAGAGAAAAATATACTTTTACAAGTTCTAATATTAGAACTTGTAAAAGTATATTTTATAAAAGAAATACAAAAAATTAAAAATTTAAAAAGTTTGATTAAAAAGTTATAAAGTTTGAAAAAAAAGAAAAAACCTTTAAATGAAAAATAAATTTACTAATTAGTACTTATACGTACCGAAATATAACTTAAATATAAAAATGTTAACACGCGTTGTATAACGTAAATATAAAAATTTTTATATAAATATAAAAAACATATTCAATACAATACGTAATATATATTTATTTAAATATATAAAAGAGATTTAAAATTTAAGAAGATTCAAAACGTTTTCAAAATTTAAATTCATATTTTAAATTATAGATAAAAACAACAAGAAAGATATATAAAATAATAAATAATTCTTTATTTTTAAAAAAAAATGAAAGCGTGTATGTTGTGTTTAAATTTAGTAAGTTTTTTTATGGTTCTTTTAAATATATCAATAGACTTTATTTTTTTCATGTTTTCGTCAAGAACAGATTCCACAAGCGTGGTCCCCGACATGTAATTGAGAAGTCAGATTTTTCAAATAATATTAGTGGAATGTAGTAATTACTTATTGAGGTCTTTATATTTATGATTAATTAGAGAAAAATTTTTATTTCATTTTGAAGTTTAAACATAAATAACAAGTTATGGTAGATATTCAGTTCATATATATTTAGACCATTTATTTGCTGCGCCCAAAATTTGCTTGATTTTGTTTTGAATAAATATTTTTTAGGAAAAATGAATGATTGTTCCCATTTTTAGGAAAGATGAATGATTGTTATTGCCCAGGCAATATTACAATAATTAATATGATTATGTATAAATGAATGGTATAAATTTTGTAAACATATTTTATGCAAAAGATGTTTTGTCTTGTACATAATCCCTAGAACTTTATTCTCGCCTAACTTTATTTGGCTTTTCCAATATAAATGTTCATCAAAAATTTTTCCAAGTATTTTCATTGAAAAAGCTCTTTTTATTTTAACATTGTTAATTGTTAGTTCAGATAGTTTAAGTGGAAAGTTTTCAGACTTAGATGGTTTAGCAAACAAAATATGTTTAGTTTTATCAGTGCTCTATGTTTATTTGCTTTAAACCACTCTCATTAAGATTTATTAATTCTGTATTTACATAACCAAAAATACTTTTTAAATTTGCACCTGGAAAGATAACATTATTGTCATCTGCAAAAATAATAAAATTAAGTACTTTTGAGGACAAATTATATTGAAATATATTAAATTAACATTGAGCGACCGTGGCGAAGTTGTTCGAGCCCTTGCTTTAGAAGCAAGACATACAGAGTTAGAAGCGGGCTCTGGTCATATTTTGCGCCATCTGTAAGGAAGGAGGCGTTAACTTTCTAGTTACATTCTCTTCCGCGTTGCTTTGTGACAAGACCGTTAGGTATTTTTAGAGCACGTAAAACAAAAATGATAAAAAAACAAACATGATCCCACAATTCAATAAACATTGGAAATAAAAAACAATATGAAGGAAATAAATATTTTAAATATAGCATTATTAAATACAAACAATTTTCACTATGATTTCAAAATCTATCAAAAATCCGGAATTACAAATATACAAATAAACCAAGTTCAAATATTAACCCTGACACATTTTTTAAAGGTTTTATATAAAGAGCCACAAAAATTTGTTCCCTAAAGTACCTTGACGTTAAATTACAATTTATAATAAATATATTTTTAAAAAACAACCGTATAAGACCAGAGTTAGAGCTTTTAACAAAAGAAATTATAATTTCAAAAAGAACTAGGTAGGACTTTCGATTATCTAGTTCGTAATTTCATTACGGACTAGGTAATCGAAATTCAATTTAAAATGCATCAGTTGACCACGTTTCGACCTTTGCAATTTAAAATAAAATATTTTTTCTTACTTATTATATAATAATTATGATGAATTATTATTATCTTTATTATTATTATTATCATCATTATTATATATGTATTATTATATATGTATTATATATACATATATCGTTGGCTAAACTAGGGTCAAACTGAATCCCAGGAGCCCGTTTTCCGGAATCCTGGAACGTGAACGTGACTGCGGGACATCCCGAAACTTGTCTTATGTTTCCCAGGATATATAAGATAAAAATCTTAAACAGCACACACTTTTTTTAACAAGTTTTTCAAAATTTTACTTAACGCAATGACTTCTTTTTTTCGTGTTATTATATAATAAGATTAAAAAATTCTTAATTTTAAACGACAATAACCGTATGTTTTGCTTAGTTTTTAAAACTTGAAATAATTGAGAAATAAAACATTCGACTACGTGTGTATCTAAATTATTTTTATTATTATTATTTTTTGTTCTTTTAACAATATTTTTTGGTAAAATGCCGTTTTACATAATATACAAGAACACGGAAACTCAAAGAGGTTTGTAACATCCTGTCACCAATTATTTCAAAAATATATAAAACCATAAAAATCTCAAATGCAAAATACCGTTTAACAATACAATAAAAAATACAATCAAATATTTTAAAATACATTAAGAAAACACATAAAAGAGGATCGAGATAAAAAAAACTCAAATATATTATCTATCTATAAAGGTTTGCGAAATGATATAAGAAATCTTCCAAAATTTGTATGCGAATAATGTTGATAAATAAAGTTGTTATTTCTCAGATTATACTTGTTTTTGGCTTTTATTGCATGTAAATTTTGAAAAGATATAGGAGTCAATTTTATCTTAAATTTGAATATAAAGCAAAGAGCATTAAAAACATTTAGTTGGTATATATTAAGAATATTCATTTTAAGTAGAAGAGTTTTTGCATGAGTATAACGATCTTTAAAGTTTTTTAGTCGTGCTAGATGCTTCTGTTGCCAATAAAGAGGATGTAATAGACTTTTTTTGCACTACCCCATGCAATTTTTGCATAGTTTACATGGTATTGGATAAGTGAGTAAAAAGTTGACTTAATGCATGTCTATTTACAAAAATTTTCGCTTCAAATAATATTCCAATATTTTTTGAGACTTGAGAGCGCATGGTGTAAATACGATTTTCCATGAAAGATTTTTATCGACAAGAATACCAAGAAATAGTACAACTTTTGATTGTTTTATTTGAATATCATCAATATATTTTTGAGGCATATCATACTTCCATACTTATCTTTATCTTTATCTTTATCTTTATCTATTTATCTACAAAGAAGATAGATATATAAAGATAAGAAGATTATCATTATCTTTATCTATTTATCTACAAAGAAGATAGATATATAAAGATAAGAAGATTATCTTTATCTTTATCTATTTATCTACAAAGAAGATAGATATATAAAGATAAGAAGATTATCTTTATCTTTATCTATTTATCTACAAAGAAGATAGATATATAAAGATAAGAAGATTATCTTTATTTTTATCTATTTATCTACAAAGAAGATATATATATAAAGATAAGAAGATTATCTTTATCTTTATCTATTTATCTACAAAGAAGATAGATATATACAGATAAGAAGATTATCTTTATCTATTCTACACCAATCATTTCTATACTTATTCTTTGACTCTGATAATTAAAAAAAAAAGAAAAATTATCATACCATGTATGCGGTATGTTAATTTTGCTTTGTATGATGCGGAAAACGTAGAGCTTATACGTTTTCCACATCATACATTTTCCGCATCATCAGCTCAACGTTTTCTGCATACGTAGAGCTTATAAGAGATCTATAAAATGCCTTATTTTTTTCTTACAAGCATAATTTTGATTGTTCTGTTGTTTAATGCGCTGTCATCGGTGTCGTTTTGCGAGGGTTTAAATCTGCCCCTTAATGTGGTAGACGGATAAAAAAAAAAATAATCAATTTTTCAAACGTTGCATAACTTAAAACTTTACTATTGTAGAATTCAAAAATATATACATGTCTTCTTACAAAAACAAAAAAAGGACCTAAAAAACATTTTTATTTTAGCATTTTAAAATTTTCTCAAAACTCAAATCAAGCTGCTTCTTTAACTATTAGTTTTCTTTGATTTAAATGACACAGTCTGAAAGGACAATGTTGCTGATTAGGTTTATTACTAACATAAGTAAACGTGTGTATTATAAAATTTTGTTTGCGTTTTTCTCTGTTGTACAATTTTTCATTTATGGAAAAGATTATTGGAGTAATAATTGTCCAATTAATATCATGTAACTGTGTTAATCTGAAGTGCTTTGAGATTATAACAGAAGATGACAAAATATTAATAATATCATATTTCAACAACTTAAAAACTGATGAGCAGAATTAGGATATTTCTTCCCGTATTTTTGTTAAAGACGAAGCAGAAAATTAATAACGGAACAATCTTAACTCCATAATTGTTCATATAAACGCTACCTGAACATTGTTAGAGTTTTGATACACAAACCAATATGTATAGGTATATACACAAATAATCAAATATAGGCACGCAGCTGTGTGTTTCTATATTTGATCTTGACAGAATCTATGTTTGATTTGAAAGTAAAATGTGTAAGGGAAATTGAAGAAATTCCTTTAGCCATAGGTATGTGAAAATAAATAACTCAATTTTTGAATCATATTTTCAAATATAATAAGGATTTTACATTAAGAGTTATTTAACCCTATAATATTATATATATTATATATATATATTTTATTTATATATATTTTTTATTTATATATATTTTGTATATATATATATATATATATAGCGGGCGGCCAAATTATTTACATATTTGTGGCAAAATTGTTATTTGTGGGGTAGCACGTGCATAATAAATAAATGTTTTGTCAACAGTTTAGTGTATTTGTGGTTCTGACTCATTAATTAGTAATTTTAATTAAAAATGTTTGAACTTCGGTGCCTAAAAATGGGTAAAGCTAAAGATATATCAAACGAAAAAATTTCAGAAAAATGATAAAAATATAAAAACTTGTATATAAAAACAGTGCTAGTAGCACTGATATTTATATAAAAGTTTAACATAAGAATACGTTAAAGAACTTAACTATAAGCTCTTTTAGTGTAACTAATAATTTGACCGCCCACTGTATATATACATATATATATATATATATATATATATATATATATATATATATATATATATATATATATATATATATATATATATATATATATATATATATATATATATATATATATATATATATATACAGGGTGTTCAGGATAAATTTGACATATTTATAATTGATTACATTTTTTTGTAGATTAGAGGTATTAATACACACTACAGGTCATTTAAAAGTTATTATATTATGACTGCTGCCCAATGCTCCCTGAACACAGTAAAAACAATCAGGTATGAACTAGAGACTTGCAATGGTGACTACGAGGATGTAGTAAGAAGAAAGATCCCTAGCAGACGATCTGATTGCGTTCGTACAGCAGAATTTCTCGCAAGTCTGCAGGAACAGGTGTTGAAGAACCCTGGCATTGGAATTCGGGCTTTGTCACGTGAAATGAATGTTGCATCCTCTACTATGAAGCTTGCACTCAATGAAGACCTTCGCTACTACTCATACAAGCGCCACAAAGGTCAGCTACTCACAGAAAAGGCCGTGAAAAACGTTTGATAAACGCGAAGAAACTTCTAAACAAAGTGAAACATCCTGTAGAGCCACAAACAATCTGGTTTTTTTCCGATGAGAAAAACTTTTGCCAGGATCAAAAACACAACACGCAGAATAACAGGTGGCTTGCATGCAGTACAAAGGACATTCCTCGTGTAATGCAGACTAAATTTCCCCAAACTGTGATGGTTTTCGGAAGTGTATCCTCTGAAGGCGATGTGATAGCTCCGCATTTTTTCCAAGAGAGCCTCAGGTTGACTTCAGATAGCTACGTGGAGTTGCTGAACACTGTAGTCAAGCCCTGGATAACAAGGGTAGCCAATTGTAGGCCGTATGTATGGCAGCAGGATTCGGCTCCTTGCCATACCTCTGTGAAAAGTCAAAAATGGTTGTCTGAAAATTTCTACGACTTCACCAGTCCAAATGTTTAGCCTCCAAACTCTCCGGACCTTAACCCTATTAATTATTTTGTATGCGGCGCAGTTGAAAAAGACACCAATCGCACTTCCAGTAATACAAAAGCCCAGTTAGTGGACAAAATTAAAACAGTTTTTGAGGCCCTTCCCAGGGAGACTGTAGCATTAGCTTGTTCGAAATTCCGAAGCAGGATTGAAGCAGTGATCGATGCTAATGGTGGTTATTTTGAGTGAATTTTGTTCATAGTATTGTAATTTACTATGCCTGTAATTTTTTTGTCAACTCATTAAATTTAATAGATACAAAGAAGATTTTCCTTTTTCTTTCGAAACTGTCAAATTTATCCCGAACACCCTGTGTATATATATATATATATATATATATATATATATATATATATATATATATATATATATATATATATATATATATATATATATATATATATATATAATATTTTAGGGGTAATAAAACGTCTGACGGACGTCCGCCAGATGACACATGTCCTCTGGGAGAGTTTTACTTTTCCCGGATCTAACTATTTGGTGGAACTTAAAAATCTATTGTAGGATTTAATAAGCATTTTCAATAGGCATAAAAACGTAATTTATTTTCTTAAGTAAAATGTTTTCATTATAACTCAACACTTTAAACGTGCAACAAAACAACACTTTTTTGATTTTGATAGAAAGCAATTACTATCCTATAATTAAAAACTTAAGATAACACTGATCAACAAATAAAATTTTATTGTGCATATCTTGTTAACTAAGTGGTTTTTTAAAACAAATTAAATATGCTGATTTCAAATATGCAAACCGTTTTTCACCATCACGTCAAGTTGTAAAGATATTTGGGTACAAATCTTTAGTATTTAAGGTAAAGTCCCTAATATTGTCGAAAAAAAAGTTATTCAAAAGTATGTCAACCTGGGTCTCAAAAGAAGCGTATTTTCATAGAGATTTTAAAAAAATGCGCGCTCGTGTATAATAAAAATAAAAGTAGAATAAATTAGAGAATTAAAGAAATAATAATATTAAGAAGAAATAATTAATTTTTTTTTTCTTTTTTCTGTAAACAGCAAATTGATTTTTAAATTAGTACTCGTTTAAGTTTCTTTTTTCCTTTTTCATTTTTATCGGCTGAATTTTTTAGCTATATTAACGGAGTTGAGTGGTAAGATCATGTCTTCTGCCAGCTCCGTTCGAAACTTTAATGTTATGCTTTTATGTTGTAAAAACATATTTTTTAATAACGAAAATATATATATATAAAAAAAAGGAGGAATGCATTACAAACTCATCGATCAAAGGATAAAGATCAAGAGATTTGTAAATATTGCGATAAGGCATCGTAGAACGCAAAGTGCAGGAATTACTAAATAAAGAAAAGTTGTAAATACTTTAGATAAAGTTGTACGATTTATGTTTTAGATTAAGCCGTACATCAAAAGAAAAATTTGTCTTTCTCGCGGTCATGTAAAATCCATTCATGTATTTCTTACCAGCTTTGTTGAAGTTTTTTTCCATTTGCGTACATGTTTTTATTTCTATAAATTATTCTTTTTGTTTATGTTTTTTAAGTATATTATGATTTTTATATTTTATTAATTTTTGTACGCTTAATAAGTTTGACCGGGTGGGACTGAACCACAGTAACAAATAATCAGATAGGGCCCGAGCTCCCAGGCTCCAGCGCGTTCTCCGCATATGTACACGTATACATATAGATTTTTATATATAAAAAGATGTCTTTTATTAATAGATTTTTTTTATAACGACACGAAGTTTTTTCCTAAGTTGTTATAACTCTTATTTTTTTAATCATTAAGTGTTTTTTAAATATTATTATTATATTAATTATTATTAAGAAATTGTTGTTTAAGTATACCTTGTAATTTGGATATCCTAAATAAGACGCTTGCTTATTTTGTGACCTAACAAAATGAGCCAGCGTCAAACTCATGCTGCTAATAATATTTTACAAAAAAAGAATGCTTCACTCCAACTCCATCAGAAAAAAGCTGAAACGTTTTATCAGAGGAAAAGATTATATTATATTATAATATTGATTACATTATTATTAGCTATATAATTGTATATTTTATTATTAAGCGTTAGTCATATTTATAGTATTTATATTTTTATCATACGTTACTACTACTACTTTTGTTATTACTGTCACTATTTTTATTATTATTGCTATTTTTGTGATTGTTGTTATTATTATTATTGTTATTATTGTTATTATTATTATTATTATTATATTATTAATATTTTTATCATAAACTTCATTATTGTTATATTATCGTATAGTTACTACTATTGTTATATTGTTTCTGTTGTAATAATCTTACTAATATCAATATCTTTATTTCTAAACAAATTTCTACTTATTAGATCTAAACTCTGCAAAAATTGTGATAAAGTTATTCGTGCTAATCATCATTCACTTCAATGCAATCACTGCCTAAGTTCAATCCACAAGAAATGTAGTTTTTTAAATAATAATGATTTTAGTTTATTAAAAAACTCTTACATGAATTATTGGCTCTGTATTACATGTTGCAACAGTATTTTTCCTTTTAGTTCTATTTCGGATAATGAACTTCGTCTCCAAACTTCAATTGACAATATATTACATTTCAATGATCTGCCAAATGACTTTTCCCTCTTTCCTTGCTCCCAAGAATCTGATACTTTTAATCAACTTAATAATTACTTTACCTATCAGCAAAATAACAACGATGATGATGATGATACGAACATAGTTGAGAATCCAATCAATTGTAAATATATTGATATTAAAAAATTTAACTCTTCAAACATCAATATTAATTGCTTTTTTCTATTTCATTTATAGATCGCTTCATTAGTTAAACATTTTGACGAATTAACCTCACTTTTATCTCTAATAAATTATGAATTTAGTATAGTCGGAATTACAGAAACTAAGCTGAAATCTGATTTACTCCCAACAACTCCAATTAATCTTAGTGGATATGTTTATGAACATACTCCAACAAAAACTTCATTTGGAGGTTCTCTACTTTACATTTCTAATAAACTAGTTTATAAATCTAGAAATAATTTACTTATGTATAAACCCCAATTCTTAGAGTCTGTTTTTGTTGAAATCATTTTCCCTAAAAAGTAGGCTGTGTTTATCGCCATCCTAACATGGATATTAATGAGTTTATTGTTTCATATCTAGCTATTCTATTTGAAAAACTTGCTGTTGAAAAAAATAAAACTATCTTTATAATGGGTGATTTTAATATCGATCTTATAAAAGCAAGCTCCGATAACTCAATCTCGGAGTATTTGAACACCATTGCTTCAAATAACTTTCTTCCTTTTATATCTTTACCAACAAGAATTACCAACCAATCAAGTACTTTAATTGATAATATATTTTCTAATTCAACTTCTAAAGATATTTTTTCCGGCAACCTAACTATTAGAATATCAGATCATTTGCCACAGTTTCTAATTTATTCATCTTTTAATATAAGAATTATTAATTCTCGAAAAAGCAATATTATTCTTCGAAACTTCAAAAAATTAAATAGTGAAGAGTTCAGTAATTATTACTTGGAAATCAACTGGGATAAAGTAATCAAAGTTTCCAATAGTAATACAAATAAATCATATGAAGATTTCTTCACTACCTTTAACTCTCTTCTAGACAAACACGCACCGTTAAAAAAACTAAGTAACCGTGGCTTAACTCGAAGCCTTAAACCATGGATTACTTCAGCAATTTTAACCTCGATAAAAAAACGAAACAATATATTTAAGAAGTTCCTTAAAACAAAAAATCTTCATGACAAACTAATTCTTGAAAAAACTTACAAAACCTATAGAAATTTACTTCTAACACTTATTCGAAGAAGCAATAAAAAACCACTTTTCTCACTACTTTACTACTAATAGCAATAGTTTGAGAGCAACGTGGAAGGGTATTAGAACTCTTTTAAATATACGTTCAAATGATATCTCATATACATCTTGTATATCTTCAAACAACACCATTATCAATGATCCAGTTAAAATCTCGGAAATTTTCAACTCCTTTTTTATTTCAATCCCTGAAGAACTGCAAAAAAATATTTATTCATCTCATACTGACTTCCATAAATATTTAAAAACATTAAACTCTGACTCTCTTTTCATTAAACCTACTGAAAAAAATGAAATAATATCAGTTATTCTTTCTCTAAATGATGGCAAGGCTTCTGGTCCAAACAGCATTCCAACCTTTATTCTAAAACTTCTTGCTAATGATATTTCCTCAGTACTTGCTAAACTATTTAATCTCTCATTCACTACTGGTATATTCCCTAATATTTTAAAAACTGCATCTGTTAAACCAATCCATAAGAAGGACTCAAAACTTGACTGCAATAACTATAGACCAATATCATTATTATCAAACATCAGCAAAATTCTTGAAAAATTAATGTATTCTCGTATCTACCACTTTCTTGATAATTCTAAGTGTCTCTACGGCCGTCAGTTTGGATTTCGTTTAAAACACTCTACTTCCCATTCACTTATAAGCATTACTGAAACGATTTGTGGTGCGATTGATAGTGGTTCTTTTGCCTGTGGCGTCTTTATTGATCTCCAAAAAGCATTTGATACAGTTGACCATAAGAATTTAACTGAAATATTGTATCACTATGGTATACGGGGTATCGCTAATGATTGGTTTTTATCCTATATTAACAATCGCAATCAGTTTGTCTCGATTAATGGATTTCAATCGACATGTAAAGTTATTAATTATGGTGTTCCACAGGGTTCTGTTCTAGGACCTTTACTTTTTTTAATACATATTAAAGATCTGCCTCACTCTATAAATAATTCGATTGTTCATCATTTCGCTGACGACACTAATCTTCTATGCATAAATAAATCACTCGCGCAGCTTTGTAAAAAAGTTAATTCAGATCTCCATTATTTGTGTCATTAGTTAAATAGTAACCGTCTTTTCCTAAATATCAATAAAACTGAATTTATTATTTTTCACCCTCCAAAAAAAAAGATTGATAGTAATAATGTGAAAATTAGAACTAATGGTAAAAGACTTTTCCCATCTAAATATATAAAATACCTCGGGATATTTCTTGACAAAAACCTATTGTGGTACTATCAACAAATTCAATTAAATAAAAAACTCTTACGTGCCAATAGTATGCTGTCATTAATACGACACTATGTTCCCCAACATGTTTTAATATCAATTTAATATTCCTTGTTCTTCTCACATCTAAGTTATTGTTGCACTGTTTGGGGTCAAAAAGGTAGTTTTCTATTACATTGTATAAACAGTTTACAACGCACTTCCTTAAGAATTATGACATTTTCTCCCTTACGTTTTAATATCGAAAATAGGTTTTCCGAATTAAAAATTCTAAAATTTCAAAGATCTTGTAAAGCTTTATAATTGTCTCTTTGTGATTGATTTTCTTCAAAATAAGCTACCAAATTCGTTCAATAATTTTTTTATTAAAACAAGTGACACACACAAATATTACACTCGAAATACTGAAAATTTTAACTTGCACACTTCCTTTTTCAGCACTATCAAATATGGCAAGCTCTCTATTAAAAATCAATGTATTTCTCACTGGAACCAAATAATATCATTTATAAAAAAAAAGATTTTAACTAAATACCCTTTTATTACTAACATTCTTCTTCTCAATCGAAACCAAATTAAGAAATTTATATTTGAGTATATATTAAATGAATATTAATTTTATCTTTTATCACTATTGCTTTTTTTTATATTACTGTATTTATAAAACTATTATTACTTTTATTTTATACTGTCTTTTTTGACTAATATTCCTATTATCATTAATTTATCTTTGTTTTTAAATCTTATTAATATTATTTATAATGATAGTGATAGTGATTCAATGGTAGTAATAGTTTTTATGGTTATTGCCCTAATTTTTGCAATTGTTATGTTTATTTATTAATTTCTGTCGTAGTTATAAACTTTACTATAATTGAATCGATGTATACAAAAACGTTCTAAGTCATTCTTTTTAATATTTGACTTTTTGATGAAAATTTGTTCTTTGAAGACAGTTCCACCATTGTATAGTAAAACATTATAAGTCAGACCTCTCCGTACACGTTGAATAGAGAGCTGAAATATTGTCTGTAAACTAAAAGGTTCTAGGTCAGTGACTTAGAAGGTTTTTTTGGCAGCACTGAGAAAACCAGCTGTGTTCTGCTGATAGCTTTCAGATGTTTTTAATCCAATTTTTGTTTTGTTTTGGTTACGAGTTTGAGGCTTTTTTATTTTGGCTATTTGGGCTTATTTTATTATTCATGTAGTTTTCTCGCAGTGAACACAATGTTTCGATTTCAGATCTTTTTTATTCATTAAATTAACTGCCTCTACAAAAATTCCTCGTTCAACTTATACTTAAAAAAACACCTCAAATATGCTCATAAAAAAACCGTTTAGACTATATTTATATTTCCACAAGGAAACTACGTCAGTCAAATTCGCCGTACAGGGTTTCTCCCACGCAATTTAATAATTAAATTGCGTTATGAATTGTAATTATTACAATTCATCTCGTTGTTTTAATGAAAAAGACTTATAATGGATGAAGAACCTAGTACTAGCAGTGGAAGAAAGGTTAAAAATGAGGCTATATGGAAAAAAAATGTTGTTAAAGAAGCTAGAGTGAAAGGTAAAGAGTACATTGACTACAAAGGAAAAACTGTACCTGCTACTACTGTTGGAACTGATTGCAGGTGAGATTTGTATTGCAATTTCGATACCCAATTAGCCTTTTAACAATTTGTTTATTACATACCATGCAACATGTTTTCATAAAAACGTCTTAGACAAAACTGATCCAAGACGTTCCATATCGTTCCATTTAGGCTTGTGAATTGACCTTAAACAGTAGCCAAATGTTATAGCCGATTTACTCAAACATCATTTTTTAGAGTTTGACTATGGGATTTAGGCCTACCTTTAACATTTATATCAGCATAATCTAATGAGATATTTTGCTTTCAGATGCTCGAAGAAATGTACGCAACGTCTAAAAAACCAGAGCGACGAGATTTTCGCACGCATGAGATCGTTAGAGACAAAGAACGAGCAAGATATGTTTCTACAATCGTTGATTACAAGCATGAAGGTGAAAACTCACCGACCCAGAAAGGAAGGTGCCGAAGGAAGAGTAGTTTTTGGTGAGGGATGCCAAAGAAAAGGCATGTGTGGATGCCTTTAAAAGCCTTTATGGTATTAAAATTAGTCGTATTCGACAATTGCGCTCTCTGTTGGTATTAGGAAAATCACCAAAGGACCTTAGAGGGAAAAAATTAGGAACGAATGCAATCAGGGGCAATGTAAGACTTCTCATAAGAGAACATATCGAAAGTTATCCGGTGAAACAGAGCAAATATGCTAGTAAAACTATCAATTATCTATTTTGTATTTCAAAGGAAAAAACATCCTGAAGCAAGATGTAGCTACAAATTTTTTCTAGGCTACTTTAAGGACAACTTTACGTTAAGATTTGGCCGTCCCCAGATAAACTCTTGTTGCACCTGTGAGAAGCTTAATTTAAAATTACGAAGCCCTCCTCTCAGTGATGCAGCAAAGAGAAATGCTGCTGCTGAACTGATGCTGCACAAATGTCGATCAAAAAAGTTTTACAACAAACTCCAAAATGAAAGCAACCCGGAAACAAAACAAAATGAACCGCATGTCTTAGCGATCGCATTTGACTACATGCAGAATATCCCTTTACCGATGATACCAGTCCAGGAAACTTTTTACCTCAGACAGCTATCTGTTAACCTCTTCTCTATTCACGATGTGAAATGCAATAAAGGTCATCTTTATGTGTACCATGAAGGCACAGCCAGAAAAAGCCCTGATGAGGTGTGCTCTTTTGTGTACAATTACCTAATATCTGCTCCTCCACAGTTTACTGAAGTCCATGTCTACTCAGATAACTGTGGAGGCCAAAATAAAAACCATGAACTAAACAGAGTCTTTTTGGCTCTCACAGATACTGGCCGATTTGATCGAATCGAGCAGTACTACCCGATAAGAGGTCACTTGTACCTACATTGTGACCGGGACTTCGCTGTAATAAAGAGAAAACTGAAAATGTATGACAGGGTGTACACTGTTCACCAGATAACTGAACTTATCATTACTTCTAGTATTACTGGTAAGTTTACTGTTGAAGAAGTTGCAACAGAAGATATTATAGATTTTCAAAAGTGGTGGCCAACATTCTACAAAAAATCTCGCATTTCGGAAAAAACACGGGGAAAGAAAGTTCCTGCTAAGGATAAGATAAGTTTTGGAATAAGTTCTCTAATGCACTTCACTTACGGGACTTCTCCAGGTGTAATTGTCTGTAGGCTACTCATTGATGGGCTGATGGTCCAAACTTACAAGATGTCTCAAGTCGTCGATCGCATCGTCGAGTTTCCGCAAAATGTGTGCTACCCATTGGGTAATGTTCCGATAAAAAGAGTGAAACTGCAGGATATTAGGAAGTAAATGCAATATGTTCCGGATGAGTTCAGTGGTTTTTATGATGAACTCATGAGCTGGCCAACAACCGACTAGGCGAATGGCGGGGAAGAGGAACACGATATCCAGTGAGGTGTCTGACAAAGGCTTTGTAATCGGTCCTTTTATACATTGTGTGATTTAACATGTGTAATAGTTTGAACTTTGATTTTCAATAGTTTTTGGTACAAAAAATGAATAAATATATAAAAGACAAGCTTTTTGTTATTATCCTTAACAAATGTAAACGAAAAGGTTCTAAGTCAGACTACTTTAACTATGTATATTACATATATATATCACAAATTTTGATATATATTTTAGCAAATCTAATATTTAAAGATGTCAAAAGCACCCAGATTTTTTTTGAATTTATTAAAGTAATAATTTTGGGTTTAATAAGTTTTTTCTCTTTCCCCGAAAAAATAGTTTTTATGACTTAGAACGTTTTTGTATACATCGATTCAATTATTTTTACCATTAGTTATAATTTTTAGTAAAGTTATCATGATATAGTTACTATTTGTTTTTTTATTCACATTATTATTAATATTATTATTTTTATTATATTATTATTGCAATTATTAATATCATCTTTATTTATTAGTGCTTTATTTTTCATTCTTTTTTTTCCTTTTTTTCTTAAAAAAATTTTTATTTTAATTTTTTTCTTATTTATAATTCTTTCCGTGTTTTATTTGTTTTTTTTTTTGTTTTTTTCAGGTGTCACTCCATTGACTAGTTTTTAACTATACGAGTGACACCTAACCTTATTTATGTGAGTTTATAAATATTATTGTAAATTTTCATATTTTTATGGTTAAATAAATGGATTAAAAAAAAAAAAGAGCTGTATGTTTTTAAACTCAGAACACTTTTCATTGTGAAGTAATCTACGTGGGTTCAGTATATATACTATTCCAGGCTACTATCGTTTTATTTTTTCAACACATTTATTTTCAGCTCAAAAAGTATATTTTTTATCTATATTTATGATGAGGCTGTTGGTAACAAATGGTTTGTATGCTACCTAATCTTTAAATTATCAATTGCCTCAAATGTAAAGCGTATTAAATTGATTTGCAGTTTATGTGTTGGATACATGGCCATTGCGAATCAAATTTTTTTTAGCAGAAACACTAGATGATTGGAGGAATGTTATCCAGACCTTTCAGAAAAAACCAGTACCATTCAATATTTTATTAAAACATGATACAAAAAAGTTTCTGAAATTTGCAGAGTTTTAAAAGCCAAACTTCTTGGTTGTTTATCCATTTAAGATATTTTCACTTAAAGAAATTGAAATATTAAATGCTAGTTATTATGTTAATTATGTTAATTACTTTATTATGTAGGGAAAACCAAAAAATATATAATTTTGTGTTTGTTGAACCCCACACGTCTAGATTAAAGATTGAAGCGCTGATAAACTGAAACAAGTATACATAGCTCTATTGTCCATGGCCAACGACACGTGTTGTGAAGTAGAGGGACACAATCGTCAATTTCTTAAAAAAAAAGGTTGTTTAGAAAAAAAGTGGAACGTGCGCTCTGGCTCCCCACCCTCCTCCTCCCGGTGTCGTTGGCCCTGTTGTCTCTTTCTTGTTAGAAACTCAAAAACTTTTTGATGCTAAACAATTTCTTAGTAAACAAAATAAGACATTAGGTCGGGTGAATAAAATTGAGCAATTGCTTTTACTCAGTAATTGGTTAACCTTACGTGAATAAAAACTTCAGCAGTTTTGCTCAAATTTTTTATTAACGTAAAGTTACGTAATCAATTTACTCAGTAATTGCTAAGCTTTACGCGAATGAAAACTTAAGCAAAATTGCTTAAGTTTTTATTCACGTAAAACTGACCAATTACTGAGTAAAAGCCATTGCTCATTTATATTCACATGACCTATTAGCTCATCAGTTACTAATTATATAAATTAAATCTATTTGATATTTATGTGGAAATAAAAATAAGCATTTATTTTTATTAACAGTTTTTTCACAATGGGGTGTTTGTCTGGTTTATACAAACTCAATACAAAGTGATGGATTACAGTTAGTATAGAAAAAAATGAGGTTGGGGAAGAGATAAGGCGGCAGTAGTAGTTGTTATAAAGTTTAAAAAAACCTTCATAAGTTTATTGATTTGAACTTTTTTTTTACGAAAAAAAGAGGGAAAGAATCCCATCACAAACATCTGAGTAAGTTGAGGTTGAATATTGCAGATTGTTACCATATGAATTTAACAAAATAAGTGCCCTAAAAGGTTACAAGTTAAAATAGTTAATGAGTGGTTGAATTTACAACGGAAAAACACATGTTCAAAAAGAGTATCTTGTTTCCAAATGAACACTGTGATAAATATTATTTGTATTTAACAATAAGACTGCATTTATATATATATTTTGAAGACTAAAATGTCTTAAAACATACTTTTAATTAAATACATTATCAATAAACAAATGTCTGATTTCTCTAAACACTAAACTTCATTTTTCTCAAAATAAGCAAAACGTAACAAATGTAGTTATAATACGTGTGGTATACAATTATTGTCATAATAATTGTATTAATTTTTGTGGTTATACATCAATTAAAGGAAATCAAGTCATGAATATTAGCTGTTGTTTTGTTTTTTTTGCTTTGTCTTAAAACGTCATTACCAACCTTATGATTGCTTTTTTAATTAATTTAAATCACTAAAACCAATCGACAACGACATTAAGTAAAAATACAAAAATGCACAAATTCTAATACTTTGGAACTTAATTTTGAATAATACTATTCGAAATGGATAATACCTTCAAAAATTCATGGAGAATTTATATCAAAAAAATATTAATTAGTGCATTTTTTCACTTTTCCAAACATATTTGCCAAAATTGGTGACGACTAGTATTTCTTTAAAAAAAGTGATGCGCTCCATTAAGTTTAAAAGTTTAAAAGTCATGCGTAAAAAGATTCAACTTTTTTCATTTTATGTGAGTTACCATTGTAAAGTGGACCTTTTTTATTTGGACTACCCTGAATATTTGGACTACTGACGTGTATTAACAGTAAATTAATGCAGAAAAGTTTTATCAACTGAAAGATAAAACAGTATTGAAATAAAATCAACGGCAGTGATTTTTTTGATGTTAAAGGGTGTTTGCGCGCTGTCCAAAATTTGCTAACTTACCTGAGTTCTAATTCACCAAAAATGAGCCCCAATTATTGGAAAAAATTGCACGTTACCGTGCATCGTGCAAAAAAAGCACGTTATGCACAAAAATCAAGATATCGTTTATAATGCGCATGCGCTAAATTTATGGTAAAATTGTAAACATTGCATTTTATATAAAGGTTGTATAATATAACGAATATATTAAATCACTTGAAGGTCCTAAATGATTAATGGTACTGCAAGACATTCTGAGTTTCACTAATAAAATTTGAGAAATTCTAAACTTCACTAATAAAAACTCTTGAATTTTACGGTATATTCTTTTTTATAATATATTTTTTCAATTGCCATAAGTTTTGGAATAAAAAAAAATATTTCTTTAGTAACTAAAGAAATATATTTTTTTATTCTTTTAATTTTATTATTATAAACTAAATTAGTTTATTTATTTTACACATAAATTTTAATATTGCACATATCTAGTATCAGATTAATATTATATTGACTATTTTTTCAATTGTTCTATAATTTATTTTAACTTTTAATAAGTTATTGTACTGCTAATAAGCTGTTAGAATTTTTATGATTTTGCAGAGAAAGTTTAGCTTAATCTTAAATTAATGTCCCTATTGGTGTTTGAATGGATCATAAGTATTTGGTTTCAGAGATTTTGCATAGATATAAACATATTAATTTGTACATGTATCATTTATATTATTCATTAATGTTTTTTTAACTAAAAATGTGACAGGCACATATTTTCATGTTTTAGCAAAAATAAAAACTCTTTTTTTCAACAAGCGCTTTTTTTTATCCTGCTTATCAAAGAAATAAACTTTTTTTTTAATTTTTTGCAATGAACAAAAAATATACAACTAGAGTTGATTCTAAAGTTCCATTTTCCATGCAGTGCATAATTTTTTCACTTTCTAGACTTCGATTTTTGCTTTAAAAATGCTTTTCAGATTGCTAGGCTTTCATTAGTTGTTAAGCTTTAATTGGTTGCTAGGCTTTTATTAGTTGCTAGACTTTCATTGGTTTCTAATTCATGTTTTTATTTTTCGATTATAATTCACAAATTGTCACAATAAATACAGTTGTATTTATTGAATTCTTTCTTTTTTTAATATAGTAGCAGTGTAGTTGTAGAGCCCTTGCTTTATAAGCTAAAAGTTTTGAGTTCGATCCCCACCATGTTCCTGGTAGTACTGCACTAAACTTGTTTCTCCACGCAGCAGCCTTGTTTGTCAAGGTTTGTGTTTTGGAGTTTAATAATAAGAGTAAGGTTCATGTTTCAGAGTTAAATAAAGCAGCCTCCTCAACTCTAGTAGTCCTCTTGGCCTCAGGAAGATGAATAGCATTAAAAAGAAAATATAGGTTAAAAGAGAAAGAGAAAAAAAAATTGTTTTTACAACATAAAGAGCAATAGCAAAGAGCATTTGTGCTACATTTTAAAGCAAATTTTTGCTTTAAAATGTAGCACAAATGCTCTTTGTGCTACTTTTTAAAGTATGTATGTATGTATGTATGTATGTATGTATGTATGTATGTATGTATGTATGTATGTATGTATGTATGTATGTATGTATGTATGTATGTATGTATGTATGTATGTATGTATGTATGTATGTATGTCTGTCTGTCTGTCTGTCTGTCTGTCTGTCTGTATGTATGTCTGTCTGTCTGTCTGTCTGTCTGTCTGTATGTATGTATGTATGTATGTATGTATGTATGTATGTATGTATGTATGTATGTATGTATGTATGTATGTCTGTCTGTCTGTCTGTATGTATGTATGTATGTATGTATGTATGTATGTATGTATGTATGTATGTATGTCTGTCTGTCTGTCTGTCTGTCTGTTTGTATGTATGTATGTATGTATGTATGTATGTATGTATGTATGTATGTATGTATGTATGTATGTATGTATGTATGTATGTATGTATGTATATAAATATATATATATATATATATATATATATATATATATATATATATATATATATATATATATATATATATATATATAATAATAATAATAATAATAATAGTATTATATTTAGTTAAAAAAATATTTCTTATAGTTTAGAATTTAAGATACCCCTTAAACATTAAAACCCCTGAAAATTAATGAAAAAGTTTTAACTTTTATTATTAGTTAATAGTCATTTTTTATAGATTTAAATTTAATATAGTAATTTTTTTATATAGATAAAAATTTCCCAGAAATTTTCAAGAAATTTCCAGAAATTTTGGAAATTTAAAAAATTCTCAAAAAAAGATAAGTTTTTATATAATTAATGGGTAAAATTTTATGTCTTATTATGGCAGTTGTTATGGACAATTTTATGGTAAAATATTGTGAAGTAGATTATAAAAATTTTAGGAAAACCCCTTTGAAAAACACTTTTCTTGGTATTTTGTTAAGTTTTTTTATTATAACTGTCAGGGGTGTTCACATAACCACTGGAAAAATTTTTTTTTCTCTAATCTGAATGCACACTAGTTTATTTTGTGCCAATTGGCATTAAAATTTACTGTGCAAAAGATAATTAAAATAAATTAATGTTTAGAGGTTGCTCAATGGCCTTTTAGTTTTACAATAATAGCATTGCGCCTTAAATAATTTCCTAATTTTATCCCATGTTCAATTTAGATAAAATATTAAACAAATTTGATGTACCATTGTTTTTTATGAGCTAACTTCTTTGGTCATGTGACAAGCAGCCATCTTGTCATCTGATGTTTTTAATTGAAAAACATTTTCATTAATTGTAATTTTTTGCTGAACAACTGAAATATTTAAAGATTTTGAGGTTCTTATTTATTTTAATCCTATAAAATAATAATTATAGCTGTTATGCCAATATCTTGTTTTTTAGTGCTAAATATTATTGGGTGGCTTAACTTACTTTAGTGTTTGCAGTTTTGTAATACTTATGATTTCATCACATTCATATTGAAATATTGATCACATATTTTAAATTATGTTTGTAAATTAATATTTAATTTCTCAAGTTGAGTTTAATTTAGTATCATTTAATTTTAGCTTGTTGCTGAAAATGAGTGAAAAAATAAGTTCTTCAAATTTTCCTTTGACACGTAATCAAACTGCAATATGGTTGATTGGTCAACCTGAGAAAAACCTACCAAACAATGTCCTTCCAACGATGGTTGATGTGTTAAGGACGTTTTTCCACTACCACAAAGCATTGAAACAAACAGTTCCAGCCAGTGCAAAAGCAACATCTAATGGTTTAGCTCACATCTGGAAAAAAGCCAGAATTCCAATGACTTACCAGCCTCATATTGTATCAAAAGTGAAAGCATGTGTTGATGAATATAATTTAATTAAAAAGAATAAAGGAAGAGCTAGTAAGTCACAGATTGCTAGAGAGAAAGATTTTAGTATCAAATTAGATTACTGAAACAAAAACAAAGCAGAATGAGGAAGAGAGAAGACAAAAAACAAATGCTGTCTTTACCCCTAGCTGTAGCCACTTTAGTCTTGATTGTAATAGTGATAGCAAAGCAACAGAAGTCAGTGACATTCCTGATGACAATGGTGATTATGAAATAGAAATTCCGGTTTATCACAAAACTAGTAACCCAATCAACTGACTGTGAACAAAGTCCTAAAAATAAAAAGCCACATATTCTCAATGAAATTTTGTCTTCTCCAGATGTATCATTCACACTTGATCGAATCAATTTATCTGACCAAAAATTCACTATATTGGCAGCTGCAATTGCTAGAGCAAGTAAAGAGGACCTCCAAAGTACACCATTATCAAGATCAACAGTTCGCCGCAAACGCATCATGCACCCTTCATCAATTAAATATCATATTTGGCAGAAATTTATGTCAAGTGAGAAACAACATATGGTCGTCCACTGGGATGGTAAGATGATGAGAGACAGCAATAACTATAAAAATCCAAAGTCCAATGTTAATAGAATTGCTATTGATGTGACTGGTCGTAATTTGGAGAAAATACTGGGTATTGTAAAGATATCATCTGGCACTGGACTGGCACAAGCAAAAGCAACCTTCCAGTTACTGACCATATGGAATGTTGCAAATTATATTGACAGTATGTGTTTTGACAAAAATGGTGCATGCATCTTGCTAGAGAAGTTGATGGAGAAAAATCTTCTCTACTTTGCTTGCTTTCACCATATGCATGAAGTAATTATTGCGGAAATATACTCAGTTTTGCTTGGGCCCAACATAGCTCTATTTGAACGATTTCAGAAGTGTTTGCCAAGCATAAATCAAGCCAATTATGCTCCATTAGATGACGCCCATCTTGCTGAACCACAGCTTCAGCAACTTAGATCAGAGGCTGGCTGCTTTCTGCAGCCTTTCTTATCAGATGACTCTTCGTACTTACCAAGAGAAGACTACAAAGAGATGATGAAGCTGTGTCTTTTAATAGGTTTTCCGTTATCAGACTATGCCACCAAGAAGTATCGCTTTTGCATGTCGGGAGCTTATCACAAGGCTAGAAGGATGGCTAAAGTCATCTATTGTATGAAGATATACCTCTTAAGAAATGAATTCAAGCTGACTATGAAAGAACAGAACAACTTGTGCAAATTTTGTATTGTTGCTGCTCATATCTATGTACCAGCATGGATTGCCTGTCCAATTTGCAAGTGATGCTCCAGCAAATGAGCTGATGCTCTTCACATAAATTAAACAATATTCTGAGATCAACAAGGTCATTTTAAATGCTGCTATGAAGAAGCTTCAAAATCACACTTGGTACCTTGGGTCAGAAATGATTCCACTTTCATTATTTTCTGACAGGGTTTGTGACACAGAAAAAATGTTGATTGTTGAAGCTATGATTCAAAGTGGAGCTGATTGGAGTGTCAGGGGTATAAAGTGTCCAGCAGCAGAATTAAACAAGTTGGAAAAGAAGCAACTTCATGAGCTATTTACATCTTTATCAACTGCTGCTTTGCAGTCACTTGGTCTCGATGTAACCATTTTATCTGGAACCAATCCAAAGACCTGGGAGAAAATTGCTGAATTTCGTTATACTAAAGCAATTGTTAAATCTATGAAAGTTGTCAATGACACTGCTGAGCGTTCTGTTGCTCTTATGAGCACATTTAATCAATTCGTCACAAAAACTGAATCTGAAATGCAGAAACTAATATAATGAATGCGTTTTCTGTTGTTGAGGACAACAGAAAACGCATTCCAGATTGCCGCAAAAGCATCTTGATGACATATGCCACTGTTGCTACAGACTAATCTTTTGATCTTGTAAATAGTGCAACATTTCAATGTTATTTGCATTATTTAAGGAATTTTTTTGAAAATGATTAATTGTATATCATAGCTATAACTCAAGTTTTTTAAATATTGTTGTTGCGGCGAATGCTTTTAACACAGTAAGTTTTTATTTTCCTTGAGCAACCTCTAAATATTATCCAAAACACCTAAGATTTTGCACAGAAGTTTTTTTCGATCAAAGAAACAATATTTAAAACTGTGCAACATTTAATTCATAAATTTTTTTTTTGGACACCCCTACTGTCAGGTCAGGTTATCCTGTTACTGGTAACATGTAACCCAGTACAATCTGCTTGATGTCCTGCTGCCTTGTAGGATACGCCTTTTTAGGCAAAAGCTAGGAGATGCCAACTCCAACTTAAAACACCCCCTGCCTTGGGCTCTTGGTAGAATAAAGGCCAGAGATGGTGTCTCAATAAAAATACTCATCTTGGGAAAATATTAAATGCATCCAGCTACTGTCTTGTAGAAGGCCTCCTAGGCAAAGACTTAGGGGGTAAACAGGTACTATCTGTTGACCAGCCTTGCATCCCTTCTCCATCTATTAGAATGGCGCAGATGTATTTTTAATACACTGTTTCCAGTTTAGGACGTTGAATGCTGGATCTTCTTGACTCAATGCATGGGTTTTGCTTGTGTCTGTTTTTACGACTAGGCAACTTATTCTATTATTTCTAATGAGGGTACAGCTCTAAAACTAATTTTTATGGTTCTGAGGCCGGCTGGTAGTCAGGTTTTCCGAACTCCATGGTAGCTGTTAGAGAGACTGATTCCATCAACAGCTGAAAAGTATCAAAGTATTAACAGTGCCATGCTGTGCATGGATGGTGTCCCTGTTTATACTTTTGGTGTGCATTGTCATGGCCACATTTGGAGCCCTTTGTTACAGTTTAGGGTTTATTAATAGCAATGAGGCAATTGCTTGGGCTATTAAACAGTGTACTGAGTACTATCTATGCTTTGAGTCAAGTTCTTTATCAAATTTAAAAATGAATAAAGTACCAAAAACTATAAAACACAAAAAGCCATTGTCATCAACAAGTTCTCTAAACCTATCATTCACTTATATTCGTGGTCTTCCTAGTAATTTTTCTTCTGTTGAGTCTTATCTCTTGCAAAGTTCACCAAACCTACTTACTCTTTGTGAGACTAATTTGAGTTAAGCTGTCTCATCTTGTGATTTTAGTGTTGATGGTTATCTTCCTTTAATTCGTAACTCCAATAATCACATGCTTGGCCTGCGCATTTACATTTGTAAGAATTCACCCATTTGTCAGGAAACTAGGTTTGAATCCACAAACTATTCTTTTATGTGCTTTTGTTTAGCACCACTTTACTCTATCGCCTTTCTCTTTGTTCGATATCGCTCTCCTTCATCTCAAGACTGCACTCTTTTTGATATTATTTCTGATCATATTGACCAAGCCCTCTCTCTTTATCCATCAACCAATATTGTTGTTGTCGGTGACTTCAATACTCATCACACTGAATGGATTGACTCTAGTGTCAGTGAGTCTGCAGGCATTAAAGCCCATAACTTTTGCTTTTCTCAATCCCTAACTCAAATAGTCAACTTTCCAACTCGCTTTCCAGACAACCCGAATCATTTACCTTCTCTACTCGACTTATGTCTTGTTTCTGGTCCTAGTCAGTGCTCAGTTTCTCCACATTCACCCTTAGGTTCTTCTGATCACGGTTTGATCTTTCTAAAACTATTATCTCATTCTTCTTCATCATCTGAATCTCCCTATCATCATACCTCTTATAAAAAACTTAAAGCTGACTGGGACTCTTTCCGTGATTTTCTTCATGAAGACCCTTGGGTAGAAATCTTTCTTCTTCCTGCTGATAAATGTGCTTCTTACATAACTTCGTGGATTCAGGCTGGCATGGAATCTTTTATTCCCTCTCAACAATTCCAGGTCAAGCCTCACTCTTCTTCATGGTTTTTCTCACATTGTGCTGCTGCAATTGCCAATTGAAACCTTTACTTCCATATCTATCAGCAAAACAATTCAAAAAACAGACGTCTGTTTATTACTGCTAGAAACCATTGTAAAAAGGTTTTGTCTAACACCGAAGTCCGCTATTCTCAGGTCATGAAATCTTGTATTTCATCACAAAAATTAGGCTCTCGTGACTACTGGAGAATCTTTAATAGTATCAATAATTAGGGCAAATCTGTAATTCCACCTCTCTTGTATGGTTCAAACTTTGTCACTTTACCTAAAGACAAAGCTGAATTGTTCACTAAGAATTTTCCATCAATATCATCTCTTGATTCCATTAGTTGCATTCTACCTGATAAAGCCAACAAACAGGTGATCTATTGACATTCGTATCCCTCCAGCTCCTGTATCTAAAGTGGTTTCCTGCTTAGACTCTTCCAGGCCTTGTTAAGAAGCGTTAAGCAGCTCGCATTTTGCTTGCGTTAAGGGGATTTGTTTTGCGTTAAGGGGATTTTGCGTTAAGGGGATTTTGCGTTAAGGGGAATTGCGTTAAGGCCTACGCGTTCAGCAGTTTTGCGTTACGCAAAAACTTATATCTTTTAGAATATTTAAATTATCTTTTGATTGTCGTTAACGTGACGTTTATTCAGAAGAAATAAAGTCGTTAGTAAAAGCATTTAACCGCAATTGTAAACTAATAGATTTTTTATTAAAGAAACAGTTTTGTTAAATAATTTTTTTGTTGTTGTTAAAAATTAGTTAAAAAAAATTAAGTGTTTTAAGTTTTATCTTAAGGAATTAAATATATAAATTTCTTTTAAATATAAAATTTATTTTTAGTCATAATAGTTTAAAAAATGCACGATTTATTTTGATGTAAATATTTTATTAATAAGATATTTTGTTTATTGTTAATTCAATAACGTAAAGTTTTAATGACGTTCGTTTAATTTATGAAAATAAATTATGATCAGGAATATGTTATCGGTAACAGATAAACAACAAAAAAAAACTCTTTCTTGTTTAAAAACATTAAAATGAGTTCACATATTAAATAAGAAAAAATTTATTAACAGTTAATAAAATAACCAAAAACCAACTGTAAAATCATAAGAAAATAAACAAACATTATTTTACGTTTCATGAAAAAAATTTTATTTTCAAAATAAAATTTAGTTCATATTTGAAAAAAATAATAAAAATGATTTTTTAAATAAGAACTTAGATTTTATATGTAACTTTTGTTATAGTGAGAAAAAAACAAACTGTTTGCATGATTTTTAACGCGTTAATAAAATAACTTTAATTACAATGCGGTACTTAAAAAGACGCAAGTGACGCAAAATAATTTCTAACAATGCAAAATATATTTGATGAGTTGAGTTACTTGGAAATGCGTTACGCGTTTTCGCTATGCAGCGAAATCTCGTAACAAGGCCTGCTCTTCTACAGATTGTGGCTCGGACAATATACCTGTTATAGTCTTGCAGAAGTGTTCTCCGGAGCTGTCATCTATACTTTCAAAACTATTTAACTGTGCTTATCAGAGTCTTGTTTTCCAGCCTGCTGGAAAGCGGCTTTTGTTATCCCCATTTTCAAAAATTCTGGAGAGTTATCTAACTCGTCTAACTACCATCCCATTAGTCTTCTTCCTATCATAAGCAAGGTTTTTGAATATTTAATTAAAAAACACTTAATCTCTCATCTTGAATCTAATAACTTACTTTCTAACCATCAATATGGATTTCGATCTTCTCGTTCTACAGCTGATTTGCTATCATTAATAAGCAATAGGTTTTATCGTGCATTAGATAAAGGTGGAGAGGTTAAGGCTATCAGTCTTGACATTTCTAAAGCTTTTGATAAAGTTTGGCATGCTGGTCTTCTCCATAAGCTTTCTTCTTACGGTGTATCTGGTAACATCTTTAAGATTATTGAGTATAAAAGTGGTCCTTGATGGACAGCACTCTTCTTCATATTCTGTAACTTCAGGGGCCCCTCAAGGTTCTATCCTTAGCCCTATACTCTTTTTAATTTGCATAAACGATCTTCCAGATATTCTCACCTCTCATGGGAATTGTTCGCTGATGATACTACCATTTATTCTTGTCATGATAAGAAACCAACACTCTCTGATTGCTTGGAGGAGACATTTGAGCTTGAAAAGGATCTCACTTCTGCTACAGCATGGGGCTCACAGTAGCTGGTGAACTTTAATTCAAATAAAACTCAATTTTTTTCAGCCAATAATTTATCATTATCGCAATAATTTAGATTTTCCTATGTTTATGAACGGTAATGTACTGGATGATTTATCTGCCCTTCATCTTCTAGGATTAACTTTTACTTTCGATCTTTCTTGACAATCATATATCAAATCCATTACAAAATTAGCATCTGCTAAGGTTGCATCTCTTTATCGTGCTCGGCACTTTCTTACTCCGGTTTCTATTCTTTATCTCTATAAATCTCAAATCTGTCCTTGCATGGAATACTGTTGCCATATCTGGGGCAGATTTTCTAATGATGCCCTTTCTCTTTTAGACAAAGTGCAAAAATGCATTGTAAACATAGTTGGACCTGCTCTTACAGCCAACCTTCAACCATTATCACATCATCGTAATGTTGCTTCTCTTTTTTTTGTTCTAGAAATACTATAATGGGCACTGCTCTAAAAAGCTAGCGTCTTTAGTGCCATCTACTAAAATTCATTATTATGTTACTCATCATTCAATTAAGTCTCATCCTTTTTCTATGACTCTTCCAAAGTGCTCCGAAACTCTTATTTGTCTAGTTTTTTTCCTCAAACATCAGTTCTTTGGAATTCGCTTCCTTCATCTTGCTTTCCTGATTCATATAATTTACAATCTTTTCGTCTGTCAATTGTTATCTTGCTCTACAAACTTCATCTTTTCTCTTCCAGTAACTTCTGACTCTAATAGAAGCGAAGATGTTGAAAAAAAAAAAAAAAAACACTCTACAAAAAGTAATACACAATAAAATTTGTTTATCTAAAAAAGATTTTATTCTTTGTATTTTGTGAATATTTTACATTGTATTTAATTAAAAAATTACTTAAAAATTTTTTTAATATAAAATAATAAGTTTTTTCAACAACAAAGTTTACAGTTGCTGTTAATTGCTTTTTTTTACAGCTAAATGCTTTCTGAATAAATGTCACATAAATGATATTAAAAGGTGATTTAAATATATTCCAAAATAAAAAGGTTTTTGCTGAATGTAAAACCGCTGAACGCGTACGCTAATTGCCATTATGTATATACAATATGAGCTACATAACGCTTTTTAACAAGGTCTGTTTTTATATTTTGTATATAAAATGTGAGCTTCATGACGCTTTTTAACAAGGCCTGTTTTTATATATTTTTGTTTTTATATATGGTGGAAATAGGTTACATCTTTTAATTAGTATCTTTTTCAGTCTCTGTTTAAGGTATGTATTCACCATCCAAATTCTATTTGGATTTTGAATCTTCCATTATTCCTTTGGTAAAGTGCAAAGTGGCCAACTCTACTGATGTGAACAATTACAAGGCGGTTGCAGTATCTGCAGCTATATCAAAAGTATTTGTAAATATTTTGTTACAAAGTATAAATATACCACACCATTTAGTAGATTATCAGTTTGGTTTCAAATAGTTATTTAAAGAAAGCTATTAGCTACTTGACATCTAGAGGTAGTTATGCGTACACATCATTTATAGATTTTAATAAAGCATTTGATAATGTTGATTACTGGCTATTGTCAAGGCTATTGATCAAGAAATATCAAAAAATATTGTAAGTCTGTTGTGAGGCTAAATTTACTGGTTTTAGTATAGAGAATGGTGTGCGACAAGGTGGTATTTTATCACCGTTATTATTCAGGTTTTAGATTAGTAATTTAGTATTCAAAATTTCAAATATGTGTAGTAGATCCAATATAGGACGGACTTTTCTAAATATTCTTGCTTATGCTGATGACATAGAACTTATTGCTTCATCTTAGTTTTCTCTGCAGAAATTATTGAATGCAATTAATGGCAAGGCTTTATTAATTAATCTTTCTTTTAACAGAAAGGAACAGTTTGATTGGTTGTTAACCCAAAAATCAAAATGAACTATTTTGTATATGTAAGCATAAATTTTGAATAATAATCTTTATGTTTCTATTGTGTATTTTATGTACATTATTTTATTTTTTGATAGAAGTTTCGAAGTGTATTGTTATTCTGCAAAAGATGAGTTTTTAATTAAAAAGTTTAATCAATGGATGAAATGAATGAAAGTATTTGTCGATGGAGTTGGAAACCAACATCGAGATCCAAATTAGCACAAGCTGAGCAAAAAATGTTGGAAAGTTAGTGTCTTTATTATTTAAATATTATATATATGCCACGCAAAATAACAATAAAATTAATCTAAAAAGTTTTTTTTTCCTAAAAATGATTTATTTAGTTGTACAAATTTTATTTAAAAATTTAGCACTTGAGGCCTTTCATAGTTTCATCAGTAGTGCACTACAGATAAAACTATGAAAGAGTATAAGATTTTTTTATAAATTGTATTTAGTTGAACGTTTTTAAACTTCTTTTTTTGAGAATTTCTTCGATTGACTTTTTTTGTTATATATATAACATATATATGTAATCATTTTTAAAATAAACAAAAATAATTACATATGAATGTTGTATCTATAACAACAATGTTATTTTTATAATTTAATAATTAAATATGTATAACATTAGGAAACTAAATAATTTCCTTATAATTTAATAAATAGTTTTTTTTTCACTTATATTTAAATGGTCCATTCTATTTATTTTCTCAAAATTTTACAATAATAATATTTTAATATCTTTTAAAAACAGATATTTAAAAGTAGATTTACATATCCATGTCTATTATTGCAGATAATTATTATAAATATAGAAAAAGCATCAAAAATGTTGAAATGATTAGAAGAAACAATCTAGTTTTAAAAAAAGCTAAGGAAAAATCAAACAATTTTTTATAAAGAATCAGGTGCAAGCCCTAAATCATAATCACAGTGATATTGAGATTTATGTTGATAAATGAATAGAAGTTAATAAAGTGTGTTTAGTTAAAAAATGAAACTTGAAACTGTAAAAAATAAAAACCTTGTTACAAAAAAGAAACAGATGTTGAGTTAAACACTTTGTTACAAATAAGTGTTTAAAAGTTGAATAAAAATCATTGTAATTTAATAGAGAAAACAATATAAGGGAAATTTTTATTTTTTATTTTCATTTTTTCTCAATTAGGTTTTTAATAAAATATTTAAATGTCATATTATATCAAGTTTTTTAGACGTAAGAGTGTTATATGTTTTTATGCAGAAGTTTTGTTTTAAGTTTTTTACTTGTTATACTTTTTTCATGTGGCAATTTTACCAATCTTTTTAAAACCTTTAGATATTCGTTCAAGTTTTAGGAGTTATTTTGTCCCAATATCTAATAATCAAGAAATTCGAACAGTTGAGACAGATTGTGATAGTTTAGAAAGATTACCTCTGGTAATGGTTCACGGTTTTGGTGCTGGAATTGGGTTTTGGACTTTAAACCTCGATGAGTTATCAAAACATCAAAAAGTTTATGCTTTTGATTTACTTGGTTTTGGTCGTAGTTCTCGACCTTCTTTTCCTGCAGATGGAGCAGAAGCAGAAAATTTTTATGTTCAGTCAATTGAGGAATGGCGTGAAAAAGTTAATTTAAAAAAATTTGTTTTGTTGGGTCATAGTTTTGGTGCTTACTTGGCATGTTCTTATACTATCAAATATCCAGAGCGAGTTGAACATTTAATTTTAGCTGATCCCTGGGGAATACCAGAAAAACCTCCTCCTGGAGAAGAAAACTTTAAAATACCTATTTGGGCAAAAGTAATTGTTGCTTTGGTTAGTCCATTCAATCCTTTGGCTGCAGTTAGGGCAGCAGGGCCATGGGGTAAGTTTTAAAACCTAATTTTGATGATTATTATTTAACTTTGTGTTAAATTTTCAAGTCATTTTACTTTATGACTGTTCAGGTCCATCCTTAGTAAGTAAAGCTCGCCCTGACTTAAAGAAAAAGTATGAGTGTGTTTTTGGAAAAGACGATGATAGAGTGTTTGATTATATATATCACTGCAATGCACAGTTTCCAAGGTACATGTTTTGATTTTTTTAAATTATATTTTTATGTGTATTTTTTTCTTAAGCAATACAAATATTTTTCAAAAAATGTTAAACAGTTCCTTTTAAAGGACAAGTCTTTTTGTTCCTTTTCTCAATATTCTTTTTCATCTTTTTTTTAACTTTTTTTTAATTGTAAATACCACTTCATTATGTGAAGGTTTTTAAAATTTTATTTAATTATAACTTAACTACTAAAAGTTATTTGTTAGTTTATTTTCAGAAAAATTATTCTCTATCAAGAAAATATGATTTTCATTAAATTTTCTCATAAAATTAGTGGTTTGGTTCTTCTAAAATTTATGCCACTAATGATATTTTTTGTGATGTCATTATGTTTTCCTAAATTAATTTTCTTTAATTCCATGAATTATTATTTTCATGTTTATGTTATAAATATTATTTTTGTAATTGATGTTTTAGTCTATTTTGTTTGTTAGAATGTTGTATTTATTTTTGTTGTTGTTGTTGACAAACATTAAATAAATTTTTAGAGTATTTATTAAAGGGATCCCAAACCTCCGAGACATGTTTTGTTCATTTTAAAGAGAATTATAAAAAAATGCTTGGGCTAAATTTTTTTGATTAAAGAATAAATGCATATCAAGAAAAACTATTTTTTTATTTTATATTTGTGTAAAAGATTGATTATGTAAACAAACGAAAAAATCGATGACGTCATGTACTAATACTCTTTGGAATAAAATGCGCTTGAATAAATGATCAAGTCTGTAGATTGCAGCGTATAATATGCTGACTTTTCGACCTACAATAAAACAGTTGAGAGTTTCGACTAAAATAAAAAAGTTAGTTTTTTTAATATGTTTTTTTTTTGGTATGGTTTTTTTGGCATTTATTCTTTTGTTTTAATCAAAAAGATTTAGCTCCATAATTTTTTTTTTATCACTCTTTAATATGAACACAACATGTCTCGGAGGTTTGAAATCCCTATAAATGTTTGTCGAACAATCCAAAAATCTTTCCTAATAAGTATTTAATAGTTAATAATTTTGAGCATTATCTGTTTTAGATTTAGATAATTAAACAGTTTTCTTTATAGTGGTGAGATGGCTTTTAAATCTCTGAGTATTCCTTATGGTTGGGCTAAATACCCAATGATCCATCGTATAAAAGAAATCAATGCTAATGTTTGCATGACTGTTTTATTTGGTTCACGGTCTTGGATGGACACCACATCAGGATATTCAATAAAGTATCTCCGTTATCCATCAGAAGTTAATGTCAAAATAATAAATGGTGCTGGTCATCACATTTTTGCGGACAGCCCTTCAGAATTTAACACGGCTGTTTTAGATGCTTGCAAGAGAGCAAACGGTGAAATATCAGTAGAGTCAATCGATTTGGAAAATAAATAAAAGATTGTTGTTTCTTTTGTTTTAAATAGCTACACTTTTAAAGTAGAACCTTTACAAACAATTTCGGAGGTAGAGGAGGAAAAATTTCGAAGATGAAGGAGGAAAAATTTCCATTTCTCAAAAAATTAGTAGTGTTAAGATTTGTTTTTTTATACATTTTTTAAATTGTACATATTTCGTATTGTTAATTATAAGTATAGTTTATGTTTTAATCATAAATTATTCATATAGTTTGGTTTTATATGATTGTTAATATTAGAGTTTAAATAAAAACTTGAATATTTTGGAAGCTTCATACCTACATATTTATCAGTTTGTTTATTTATCAGTTTGTACTAATAAAAAATTATGCTACTTCAAATTTAGTTTGTTTTAACATCTTATAAGTGTGTCTAATAAGTCAGTTTAAATTTTTTAATGAGTACACATTTCTTATGAAATGGTCAATTTAAATTTGTATGAAAAATTTGAGTGTTAATGTTTTTAAGTGAAGCATTTTTAAACATAAGTGTTAATAGTATTTTGCTGTATTTACATATTTCATTATTTGACTGTATATAAAAATAGTTTTTTTTTTTTTTTGATAATTTATTTTACTTTTTTTACTTCAGAGCTTGTGTAATGTAAATTCAATTCAAGTAAAATTAAAATCTATAAGTTTAAATATTTTAGATGAAATATTTTAAAAACATTTTAAAAAAGTGTTTTTTTTTTTAAAGTTCAGCACATGTTTTACAATTGGTTTTAATTTTAGCGTTAAACGTCTAGGTTTTTCAATTTAGAGTTTAAAAATCATGGTTTTTAATTTTTAAAATTTAGTATTCAGTTTAAATTTAAATGATAAAATTTATTTGAGAGCTATTTTTGTTTGGTTACTTATATTTTGTTATCATATATATTTGTGACGTAGTTATTATTTCAAATTATAAAATTATTAAATGTTTCAAATATTTGTTTAATGGTCCATTCACACATGTTTTGAATCGGAATTCAAATAAAATGCTCAATAACAATTTTTCAAATCTTTTAAATGCAACTATCAACACAAGACATTGTCTTGAAGGTTTTTAAAACATTTAAATTATACAGTGATAATAAAATGAGTTTTAACAATACATTTTTGGACTTTGTCAATATGATAAACAGCACTTAGAAAAATCAGTCAAAGTATTACAGTTGCATTCCATACAAGAACAAATAAGAGATTTGTAGAGGTAAAGAATGGAATTCAAAATAAGAAAATAGCAAGCACAAGGGTAAATGGGAATAAATGCAGCTATTGTATGCCATAAATATTTATGTTATATTTTAAACTGGCTTTCCAATTTAAAAAATCAAAAAATAGTAGCTATTTATCAAGCAATTAGAAATGACAATTTACCAATAATGGATTGTATATTGTATCAGCAAATAAAGTTAATTTAGATTTTTTAGATGTGTTGTGTGCTCTAAGTGTTATGTGATTACTAATAGGTGTATTTATTTGCATATTTGTGCAAGTTAAATATATATGAAATTTGTCATACTAAACAGTCAAGAAACGTATTTGTTTTTCCAGTTATATATTAAGTTTAACTTATTTAAATTCATTTTTAAATGATAAAGTACGTTGAACAATTAAAATAAGAAGTTGTTTCCACTATTTCTTACCTTGGATTTTTTTTTTTATTAGTTTACTTTTATATTTATAAAAACAAACTGAAAAAAATAAAAAGTATAAAAATTGTATTTGTTAAATTTATTGGGTTGAAAATAACATGTAGAAATTTATTTTCATCTTTGAAATGCTTTTAAAATTTATAAACATTTATTTACAAATTTAAATTTTTAAAGAAAAAAAAAGATTTTAAAAATAAAATTAAAATGTAATATCTAAATTGAAAGCAATGCCTCGCTGGTTACCTACATCTCCCAAACATTTGGAAGAAGCTGAAGATAAGGTTTTGTCATGTAAGTGGTTTTGTTGTTTTGTATTTTAATAGATAATTTAAAAATTTGAGTTGAGTGTTCTACATAAAGTAATTTCTTTAAAAAAAATAAAAAGCAGAAAAAAATTTTACTAAAAATTAAAATCGCTATTTTCTAAAAGTAATAAGTTTTTTGTACTTCAGAAACTGTGCATCTCTGCTACCATTTTAAAAATTCGTTGCAGTGATTTACTAAGTTGAAAATACATGGAACAAATGATAGAAATACATGGGACAATGGGAAAAAGATGATTTTAACACCCCTAAGACAAACTCCTGAGACAACTGTCTTCCCTCTCGTTACCTAGTTTTATTTCTGACATGCAGTGAAAATTAAGCTAAATAGTTAATACAAACCTAAGTCTTTTTTTTTAAACTTTTTAGCAGTATACTCTTAAATATATTATCAAAAAACTGGGGTTTTTATGTTTGTTAATTTGAAGCAAGCAGCCTAACCTTTTAATTCCTAAAATGTCACTTGCTTCTTTACTTTGATCTGTAGTATGTGTCCTGTTAAGTTAGATTTTTTCAAATTAATATATACATTTTATATGGTTAATCATAAATTATAGCCTTATAACCACAATGTAGACCATATGTAAGTTTATCTTTAATTGAGTAAAACTTAAATACAAATGGAGCAATAAAATCTTTATTTGCAGAAATAAAATCAATGATAAACAAAATTATATAAAATTAAAATGAAGTACAAAAAAATATTGATAAGTAGCAATTATTATTTATGATTATTTACTTAGGGATCATCCATAAATTATTTCACACATTTTTTGACCATTTTTGACCCCTCCCCCCCATTGTCACAACATCGTAACACTTTAGTAGCAAGTCCAGTATAAGTTGTCACAAAACCACTAATACCCCCTCCCCTCTAGCGTGATGTCATTTATGGATGATTTCTTATCAATAACTATCAATCAAAAAATAAATAGTACTGAAAATATTGATAAAAATAGTATTAAAATATAATTAAAAAAAGGATAACTTTGTGAATTAGTAAATAAAAAAATAAAGATATGTAATAATGTAAATAATAAAACAAGTTTTATCCATTACCAGTATTTATTAAAATCGTGTTATTTTATTTAAATATATTGAGAAGCCATTCGAAATGTACCCTTGATATTTATGTATAAATGATCTTTTTCTCTTGTAACCTGTTTTCAGGGCCCTTATTTGCTTTGTAAATAAATTATTCTCTGGGAGAAATGTCACGAAATTGCCATCTACGTTAGAGGTACTTATGTTAAGTATTTATGTAATCAATTTGGTAAATCTGCACATTTAAGGCAGTAAAGATACAATTTTAAATTAATAAATATTATTTTTTAATATGTTAAATTCTGACTTTTTCTTTTGAAATAAATAAAGGAAGTAAGAGTTCTTATGTACTTATCTTATGTATATATTTCTTATTAAACCTGTGTAGTTATTTATAGACAGCAGGTACTAATTTTTGTCACTTGACAGAAAATAATGGTTTTTAGTGTCCCATTTTTGTTTTAAAATTAAAATCATTTTAAGTACCTCGATTTATTATGAGATTAATGATAAAAATAACAATTCACAAAAACAATAAAGTTTCTTCATAACACAAGATATTTTGATATTTTGATAAATGAGCAATGTACACTACATTTACATGTCAAATATGTTAGTGTATTCTACAATAAATTTAACAAATTTTATTTTTTAAGTTTATTTAAATTTATTTATTTTTAGCTGTAAAAGTCCCAATAGAGAAGTACTTTGTTGAAATCTTTGATGGTTTTCAGATTCGTACTTACAAAATTATATCCACAAATGGTAACTCCAGCAAATCACCGTTGGTGCTGATTCATGGATTTGCTGCTGGTGCTGGCTTTTGGTCTCTTAATTTTGATGAATTGTCTCAAGAACAAGATGTATATGCTATTGACCTATTGGGCTTTGGGCGGAGCTCTAGACCAAAATTTCCAAATGATCAAGATGAAATAGAAAATATGTTTGTTAGCTCTATAGAATCTTGGAGAAAAGCTGTTGGGATCGTAGATATGGTTTTACTTGGGCACAGCTTTGGAGGATATTTATCTGTGTTATATTCCTTGGCATACCCAAATAGAGTTGTTCATTTAATCCTTGCAGATCCCTGGGGTTTTCCTGAAAGAGATGTACTTGAAAATTATTTTTCAAAATGGAAATTATGTGTGTTTACTGCTTTGGCTTCAACACTCAACCCGTTAGCAATCCTTAGAGCTTTTGGACCTTATGGTATATTTATTAAACATTTGTTTCTATATGTTTCATTAAACAGTTGTTATGTAACTTTATTAAGCATTTGTTACCTTATCTTTATTAAACATTTTTCCATATTTTTATAAAATACATATTATGTTTATTTTTATTTGTTATTAAACATTCGTTACACTTTAAGTTAGTTTAATAATCAGGTTTTTTAGTATTTAACTTTCATGAATATCTATAGCTACACAAAGTATTTTACAAACCTTGAAAAAAAAGGTAACTGCTCGGAGAAACAAGGTCAGCGCAGTACTAACAGTGACTTGGTAGATATCTTGCATATGTATTATAATCAATCTGTTTTATTTAGTTAATTTCAATTTTTTTTTTTTCTTTCTTTTTTTATGACTTAAGTTTGCATCAAGTTTTATTTTTTAAAATCTAAGTGTACTTCAATATAAGTTTGAGCACTTGGACACTTTAATAAAATGCTAAATAAAGTTCAACAAATTTCTTTATAATATTGTTTGAGAAATAAGTTTGCAGTTTTTTTATCTAAGTAAAAAATTTCCTTTATCTTTATAATTTTGTTTTAAATTTTTATAATTTATGTTTCTTAATTTCAATTTGTTTTGCAACGCAGAAACCTTATTTGCTGAAGATAGGTCTTAAGATTGTTTCTCCGCGCAGCGGCCTTGTTCGTCGAGGTTTGTGTTTCAGTTATAGAGTTGAGAGAGGATTATAACCACTATTAAGTAGCCTCCTCATCTGTAGTGGCCTTCTTGGCCTTGAGGAGGTGAATAACAAAAAAAAAAAAAAAAAAGATAAGTCTACATTTTTTTGTAGAAAATAAAATCCTCAGCTTTGTCACTATAAAATGATATATATGTTGTTTAAATTTATCTTTTTAAGCATAAATGTAATAGTTACTTATTAAGATATACTGAGTATGGATTTGTATATTTTCTATATATCACTGGATTTTAAAATTAGTTTTTTACAACTTTTTAACAAGTTTTTACATATTTTTTAGATATTCATTTTATGTAAAGTAGTTATGTTTAGAGCTGACATACAATGGAATTTTTTTAAACTTTAAATAAATACCCTATTGTTGCTGGTTTATTTGAAAACTTTTCCTTACAGAAACTTTAACTACTTGTTTTTTACATTCCTCTGCTTTACATTCTAGCATAATCAATTACATTCTTTGCACCTTTTACCTTTGCACCACATCGTGGCATAATCAATAATCAAATACAAAACTTTGTCAAATCTACTTTCTTGGCAGTTTTCAATGACAACCCTTTCTCCACCCTTTCAACTCCTTAATTCTGAAACATTGAGCCTCAGAAAATAAGGTCCCTGCAAAGAGAAACATGTTGAATATTGTAATACTAACAAGGATGTGGTGAGGTTTGATACCAGTAACACTTGCTTACCAATCTAGTCTCAAAGCTTTATGATTGAATTCAATTGAAAAACTATGTAAAACTATATATTTAGATTAGAATAAATTATTAAGATAGATTAAACCATGCATATGGTAATTAGTATAGATATTTTGTTGGCATAAAAACTTCCATTTTGGACAGGCATTTAGTAAATTCTCTGACTCTAGTGTTTTTTTTTTTTAAATAACTAAACAATCTAAGATATTTTTGTATTTCTAAAAGCTTTTGATTCTTAAAAACTTTTTTGAAGGACCTTCACTGGTATCAAGATTACGACCTGACATTAAAGAACGCTACGAACGATTATATGGAGATGGAGATACAAGAGTTACAGACTACATCTATCATTGCAATGCCCAAGAACCAAGGTATGGCTCCTAGTATTAGTTACAAAATGTTTTGTTATTGTGATACAAATTGTCACGTTGGTTTGACAAGGTTCTAACTGATTTTTTTTATATTAGGAGAATAGCAAATAAATTTTTATGTCCAAATAAAAATTTTTATTTGATTTTTTAAATATGTATTTTTATACATCAACCAAAAAATAAATGTATAAACAAACCGAAAAACAATAATATAAATAATTTTGATTAAACATGTGTGTGTGTGTGTGTGTGTGTGTGTGTGTGTGTGTGTGTGTGTGTGTGTGTGTGTGGTTTTAACTCTGTAATTGCTTGTTACAGCAATTTGTAAGTTGTTTAAGTTAGAAAAATAACTAAATTTGTTAAAATTTAGTTATTTTTTGTTCATTAATAAATTAATTATTATTATTAGCAGTTCTAGTATTATTCAGAACTTTGATGATCTCAAAATTTTTAAATGTGTGCATATCATAAATCTTTTTTCTGCTATAAAGTTGCATCTGTTAATTCTATTTTATAAACTCTAATGGTTGGTATGATCCATTAAAATGGAGCACATTTAGCTTTTGATTTGCACTTTCCCTTTTTTCAGTTAGTATTGTTTGGAGACTTGAATTTTTATCACACTAAATGTCTTGGCTCTAGTAGCCAAGATTTTTGATACCTTGGCTCTCTTGAGACTAATTTTCCAGACAACCCTAATCACTTATTTTTGCTCTTTGATAGCTTGTGCTTTGTTTTGCCTTGTTCTCCTTTAGATGGTTCGTTAAAAAATATTATTATTAGCAAAGTTTATTGAATCTTTAGTTAAACTTTTAATATCACAACTTTCTACTGTTGACTTATTAGATAAAAGTAGCAAGTTCTATTGCTCTTAACAGTTAAGCATGTCGAGCATGCTGGTTTATTCCATAAGTTTGCTTCTTATGGTGTATCTTGAAAAGTTTTTAAAATTACTGAATTATTCCTTTCTAACAACAGTATCAAAGTCGTCTTTGATGGACATCACTTTTCTTATTTTCTATTAACTTTTGGAGTTTTGGTCCATTGCATCGATTTTAATGATCTTTTTGATGATTTTGCCTCTATTTGGTGTGACAGCTATATACTCCAATCTTAAAAATAAGTCATTATTCGATTGCTTAGAATAGGTATTAAACAGCTTGGAGCTAGCAATTGCAATGAATTTTAATCTAAACAAAACTCAGTTGTTTATTGTTAAAATATTGATTCCAATATTGATGTATGGCAACACTATTACTGAGATATTGGGACTGGTTCTTTTAAATAGGCCCTTCCTCTTATAGACAAAGTCTAAAAATGTATTTTAAATGTAGTTAGACCTGCTTTAGCTGCCAAGTATGAACCTCTGTCCAATTAATGTAAGTTAAATCCTTTACTCTTTTCTACAAATAACTCCATAATGGCTGCTCATGTGAGCTATTGTTTCTTTATTCCATTAAATAAAACTCAATCTCGCATGACTCATTGTTCAGCAAAGTTGCATTCCTTTACTGCAACTGTTTCTTTATGCTCAAAAAGCTTTTATTTGTATAGTTTTTTCCTTAAACATTGCTTTTGAATCTCTTCCATTTTTAAAATCCTCTGTTACCTGTTAATGCTTTTTTAACTCTCTTCACTTTCTGTTAACTTTTAACTTAAATAGTGGTTTGCTTGCTTCTATAAAATTTGTAACACTACCAACAAGGTTGGTAGTAAATTTTATTTTATTTGATAAATTTGGGTTTGTTTTATTTTTAAAAAGTCAGCAAATAATAAATTAAAAATTTTGTATTTTGCAAAAAAAAACAAAAAAAAAACAAAAAAACAACAACAACATAAAAGTAGTAAATTATTTTGCCAGAAATTTTGCTGTGACCAGTAAGTAGGTTAACAATTATGGTTTATTATAAAATTGTTTATAAAACAGATGGGATGCTTTTTACTTGTTCTATTAATAAAAGTTAGCTATTACAGAAGAGCGATCAGTTTCAAGTTTATCTATCAGGTCTAGGCAATTGAAAAGTGACTTAAAGGCTTTTTGTATACACAAATACAGGACACAATAAAACAGGAGTATAAAATTGAGTCATCAGCAAATAGAGCCACTTTAGATGTAAGATTGTTAGGAAGTTCATTAATGTAGGTAAGAAAGAATACAGGTACAAGGATAGAACTTTATGGTACCCTGAAGTTTCTGGAAATGAAGAAGAAAGTTTACATTTGAGGTTGACTTTAATACTGGTGTTAAAAAAAAATGATTTCACAATCTCAAAAAATTTATACCATATGAAGCAAGTTTATAAAGAAGACCAGTATGCCTAATTTTATTGAAAGCTTTTGGTATCAAGAGAAATAGCCCTTGCCTCACTCCCTCCATCAAATGCACAATAGGACCTTTTTGTTGTAATAGTTAGCAAGTCACCCGTAGAAAAAGATAGAAATCTGTATCGATTGTCAGAAAGAAAGTTAGACTCAAGATGGCTCACAAATCTTGCTAATAATAGAGAGACTATTTTCTAAAACTGATTGATAATAGAGAGACTATTTTCTAAGACTGATTGATAATAGAGAGACTATTTTCTATAACTGATTGATAATAGAGAGACTGTTTTCTATAACTGATTGATAATAGAGAGACTATTTTCTATAATTGATTGATAATAGAAAGACTATTTTCTAAGACTTAATGATAGTTAGAGGGGTCAGTGTGTTCTCAAGATTTTTTTGAAAATTCGGACCACGGATGTCATTTTCCTGCAAGCATTAAAACAAGATTTATTCAAGCACTTATTAAATTATTTATATAGGATTGAAGAGAGTTTTGGAAAATGGTATTTGTGAATGGAAAGAAAAGTGACCATTAGCTTCAAGAGACGTTAGAGAAAATGCTCTTTTCATATGTTTTTTATTTATCTTCTATATTTAGGTTCATAAGCACCATAGACCTTTATTTATAAAAAGCATAGGGTTAAGATTGGGTTGGCTCTGATTACTTTAATTTTTTACAAATCATCTGCCATTTGGAAATCTATAAAGTAATGCCAACAAAAGAGTCTATTCCAAGTGATTTTGGAATCCTACTACACTGTTTAAAAGGCTTTTTTGAATTTTATTTTTTAACATACTTTAATAGTTTTTGTCTCTATTAATGAACCTTATCTTATGAAAAAATAAAAAATGATTATGAATAAATGTCATGCGCATCTTTTTTGTTTAATGCAATTTTATATTTTAGTTAGTAGTTAGCAGTATGCGTGTCTTGTCTATTGTGCAGTATTTATGTGCTGTTTGTTTACAAATTCTCTGTAAATTCTTGTAAAAATGCAGTGTCTTAACAAGTTATAATATTTAAATAAGCAAACAAAAGGCAAACGAAGGGTTCAACTCAGAAAACTGTCAGATTGACATCACCCTCAACATCAAAAATTGCCATTGTTAAGCAACAAACAGACAAAAAGATTCTCCAGAGACATGCTTAGGTCAAGTCTGTTCACATTAAAGTTCAACAAAAGTGTGACAAATGATTGCTTAGTTGTTTCTTGTGATATCAAGTTCTTATAAGTTGTGGCATACAATCTCATTTAATAAATAGCAGCTAAAGACCAAAAACTTGTATTAAAAGCTATTTCACTAATAGAACTAAATTTAATGGTATTGTGAAACATCTATTTAAAAATCTAATGTTTGGCCTGGGGTAAAGAGATGGCTAACAGTTATGTATATTCCACTACACCCTTACCATGTTGGTCACTTTAGTAGGAATGATTGCATGAGGCTCAAGAGGCTTAGACAAATTGCAGGATCTTGCTGGTGCTGCCAATACTATTCCGGCTAATCTTTTCATCCAAAAAATTTACATCCAAGAGTGTACCAGCCTGTTGCACATGTGGTGCATGTTATGTTAGTGAAACAAGAGGAAAAAAGTTTAAAAGATTTACACACAAATTTAAAGAGCGTAGAAGTAATGTTACAAAAGCCAACTTGGATACATCTGGAATAGTGGAACATACACAACATTGTAATGGTAAAATAAACTGTTTCGAACTACTACACAAGAAAATTCAATAGGCTATTGAAATACAACGCTTGCAATGTTCAAAATCTAAAGAAGACTTCTTAAATCGTGAGAATGGCAATTTAGTGATGACTCACCATTGGAAACCACTTTTTGTAAAGTTAAAAATGTTGAATATCTGACGTTGCAATGACATCTTAAAGTACATACTTAAAGTACGTACGCTTAAAGAGGAAGAGGGGGTCTGCAAATGGCGTATATGAGATAGGGGGAGTGGCAGTAGGTCAATTATAAAAGTATGGAAATACTAAATTAATAAAAATTATCATAAAATGTTGGGTTGGCAGGTTAAAAGCGTAGGTACTTTTAGGGAAGTAGAAAGTAATCAAAAAAGTGTATGGCAAAATGTGGGGGCGTTCAAAAACAATTATAAAACTAAAACTATTTGCGAGCGTAGTTTGGTTTTTAATCTTTGGACTGGTGGTTGTCAAGCAAGAACTTGTTTTCGTGACGACATAATTACGGTTATAAAACATAATTAGAGTTATAAAAATGATTGGTTTTAAAATAGAGATCCAAACAAACCTACCCGCAGTCAACTTCTTAGATGTATCCTTTAACTTAGAAAAAAGCTACTACCAACTTTTCAAAAAATCAAATGAATATCTGCGTTACATCCACTCTGATTTCAACCACCCTCCGCATATAATTAAGCAAATCCCCATCTCTATCAACAACAGATTATCACAAAATTCCTCAAATGAAAAAACATTTAATTTATCTATACCAGAATACGAAGATGAATTAAGAAGAAATGGGTTTAATAATTTTAATTTAAAGTATAACCCCCAAAAAAGAGAAAAAAAGATAAGAAAAGAAATATAATATGGTTTAACCCCCATACAGTAAAAGCGTTTCTACCAATGTCAGACATATTTTCCTAAACTTAATCGACAAACACTTTCCAACATCCCACCCCCTAAGTAAACTATTCAATAGAAACGCCATCAAATTGAGTTACAGCTGCACCAAAAATATCGAAAGTATAAATAGCCACAACAAGAAAATTAGTTCAGAAAGACCAAAAGAATATCCACCCTGCAATTGCATAAGGAAAAAAAACTGCCCTATAATAGGAAAATGTAGAGCCTCTAATATTATTTATATATGTACATGGAAACATACTCAAACATGAATGTTCAAAACATCTTGGTGCGGAATGATAACATAAAGATTATTAGAAATTCTATTGTTTCAAAAAATACGCTGACTTAGTGAATTAAAGGTCCAGAATATACCGAAGAATTTTTTTTAAATTTGTATTAATTGAGTTTTGATAAGTTTTTGTTGATATTTCTAGTGTAAATTGTTATAAGTATGTATTATCAAACGAATTTTATTTTAATACGTTGACTTATTGTTGGAGCCACACACACACACAGATATTTAAAAGATTTAATAAAATGGCAGTGTATAAACTTTTTAATAACATATTTTGATCTATATTATTAAAAAGTTTTGTATATACAGCGTATAATATATATATATATATATATTAGCTTATACGCTGCCTTTTTATTAAATTCAACTTATTTATATAATCATATAAAAGGTCATCCATAAAGGATGTCACTTTAAGTTTAACTAATGGCAAGAAGTAGGAGAATGTTGGCTCTCGTGCGCAGAAACTTTAAAAGTAATATAGCGCTATATGTTCGATGAAAATCTCTGCGGAAGGGAGCCAATAAACTTCTACTACTGGTTATTAATTAAATTCTGAATGACGTCTTTTATGGACGACCCCTAACAAGAATATGACAATCGATTATTCTATACTCCTTTAACTAAAGTATCCGTTAAAATTTCAGTTTTGTTCCTAGCACAAATCTTACACCATATTTTGACAACTAAGCCATATTCTTCCGTGTATCCGATAACTGATTTTTCCCCCACGAAAGAAAAGTTTTTACGTTCTTAGATATTGGTTTACTATTTTTAATTTTTTTCGCTTCAAATGTCATTCTTACAAATTTGTTATACTTAAACTTAAATTTTTTTATTTCTGTTTTAAATACTAATTAAAATTAAAAAGACCACTCACTAAACATAATCAGTGGTAAAGCAGTTCCGCTTCCACCTCGTATTTTATTTTTACCTTTTGAGTTTAATCATAAAAAAATGCTTTCATATAGTTTGACGTATTAAAAATTTGATAATATGATAATAAAAATATAATTCATTTGGAATGTAATTTGTTTGGATACTAATCATTATAGACCGCTGATTCAGGGGTCTAGCACATTGGGGAATAGTTTTAAACATTTTTAAATTTTTTACATTTATACTGCTAAAATAAAACAACGTTCTAACATTGTCATAGTAACTGAATGATTTAGTTGTTTCTTTTGTTCGTCGTACTACAAAGAATTCTTCGTAGTACGACGAACAAAAAATCGTAATTGTATGTATTATGAAAAAACAAAACTCAGGCCAACTAGGCAAAGCGCGAAATGGTTAAAAAAAGATTGACTTTTTTATTTATTAAATAAATCAACAAACGTTTATTTATTAGAATCTTGTTGAAATAAATCAGAAGTACACAAATAAAAGAAATTATACTAAACTCTTTGATAAATTGAATAACATTTGTTTTTTTATTAAACAATTATTAAGAGCAAGTTTTTACTTTATATAAAAGAGTGTCGTTTAATTATAATTTAAACATTATAAAAGATGAAGTTTATTAATTGTTCTAAACTTAATTTATAACAATTTAATCAGGCTTTTATTTTTTGTAATTGTCTCTCATCGGTCCAGTTAAACTTTTTTGCGCTTGATTATCTTTTATAAGTTGTCGCAAATAAGTATTTTATGCGTGGTCAAGATTAGAGTGCAATCACACGCCTTTTCTGACCAAGCCTGCATAATGCGTTTATTTTAAACAATCATTATAATTAATTTTTCATTTTATTTTACGTCTTCACAGAAAATAAAAACTTTAAAAAGATTAAAAATGATTAAAAGTTATTCGTAATGTAACGATTTTTTTTATTGCACTTAAATTTTGAAAACAGTTGTCAAATTGTAAAGAAAAAAAATGATAAGCGTTGTTAGTTACAGCGTGAAAATTTAAATTTAAATCTAAAGAATCATACGATCTTAAATTGAAACTATTTTATTAAAAACAAAAATCTGCGATGAAATATTCTAAATAATAAGGAAATAAACTACAACTTCACAAGACTAGCGTTAAATAAGCTGATTAACATAACAAAGATTTCAATTGCATAACTCGGTTGCCTAAAACCGTAAGAATTGTATTTTTAAAAATTTGATTGGACAATGTTCGACCCAAACAAGTTTTGATCGCATATTTTGTCCAGGACTTTATAAAAAATTAAGCTGAGCCCTGTGTATGTATATATGTATAAATTTATGTATGTGTTAGGGTTATGTATATATTAAGGTTATGACAGATAATATTTTTGCAATATTTTGTATCTCCTGTGGTCATAAATTTTGTGACCTGATTATTTATAA
>NC_088934.1:42295000-42375000 GCF_038396675.1 Hydra vulgaris | reverse complement strand
GTGAAGGACCTTTCTATTTTCTCCCCTTGGATATCTGCCCTTGGACAAACTGTCCTTTTCGCCAAACTGTCCCTTTAATAATTTATTTTATATATTGTCAAAGGGCGCCAAAGAAAAAGAATTTTTTTTTTTAAATTCTGATAGAAACGACATGATGAACTTTAATTAGAATTCTATTAGAATTTTCAAAAAAAGTTTGTTAATTCATGATCATTGCACCGCAAAATACCGCAACAATAAAAAAATACTTTTTTTTTGGGTTCCAGAAATTTAACAGGATGCCGGTGTGAAGAAGTGGGGTGGTTGGTTGTGAAGGTGTGTGACACCCCATCACATAACTTTTAGTTTATTTAGTTGGCAAATTTGACTGTTTTAGATAAGTCAGTCAGGAAATGTAGACCTTTCAGACCAGCCGGTCAGCAGATTTTAAAAAGCGAGGGCTTTCAGTTTCTTTTTTCAGTCAACAACAAATTTAATAACGCTCTTGACGTGATACCAATTTGCGCCGGCCGTGTAAGCTACAGAAGTGGTTACAACCATTTTAAAAATGAACTATCTTAAAAAAATCCAATTTTTTAAAAGATAAATTATTTAAGGCTTAAAAATTATATAAACTCCCTAATTATGGTTATTACACAAAAACGATTTTTATAAATCTTGTTATGCGTTAGTTGTGAAGAGGTTAGATCTCCAAGTATTTATTCATTTGCCTTTACGAATTGCTGTAAGTTACAATTTACAGTTGTAATTTACTAAAGCGCATGAGTTTAAAGGTTTCCTGTCAGAGTTTTTCAGGTTTTTCAAGAGAAATAGTTTTCAGTTTATAATTAAACTATATGTAATAATAAAGATAATTATGTGAAACAAATTTATAAAAAATAGATTGGGCAATATTTTTTTAAGTTGTGTTTTTTGCCGGAACTATATTCGGATTTCCTTTACATAACACCTCCAAACATTTTTTGATGTAAGATCTCGTTTATTTGTTAGTTCTTTATTCTTAAAACGCTAATATATTCATTAACTACAATTAGATTGTAAAATTTAGACAATTAAAGTTTTTTATTAGATTTATATTGTTTAATCAAATACCTTGTTAAACTATTTACTTTTATTTTATTTTTTTTAATTGTAAAAAATAAATTAATTATTTATATATTTGGTATAGTGGCGGATTACTTATTAGGTAAACTAAGCAATTGCCTAAGGCCTGATTAAAAAGAGGCTTGTAATTTTAATCTGAAACAAATATATAAAATATACAAATATATACTGTATTAAATTTAAGAAGAAAAAAAATAAATGAAATGGCATATATTAGTTAAATATTTTTGTTACTAATATTGTTTAATATAAGTATATTTATGATTTAATTTAAACAAAAAAAATGATTTATCAATTTAAAACTTACAAAAAAATTTGGTAGTGATATGCCTAAATTTATGGGCCATGACATGACATTTTCGTGGAAAAGAGGGCAAAACTACCAAAAAAAGCAAATAATAAAAAAAGTCCTTTTGAAAAGACCCTCAGTTGTCATCAAATGAGGCCCTCGAAGTATCTCTGCCTAAGGCCTGAAATGCTTTAATCCGCCATTGATTATATATGAAATTGTTTTTTATTAAAATATCAGCTGTTTTAGCCAAGTTATTCTGCTAAAAAAACGATTGTTATTTAATTTAGTAAAGTAAAATTTGGGGCAATACGTGTACAGACAAAACATTTTAATTACCTGTTTTTCACAAATTATATATGGTTTTTGGTATTTCTAAAATTTAAATGAATGTCTTTAAATTGATTCGATTGTGATAACTTCATTAAATTTCTCAACGCAACAAACTTTATGGAATGTCCTTATTGAAACCTCAAAGTAATGGTTTCCTACTTTATACTAGATAAATAGTTCTTCTAAACAATATCTATAAATTTATTTTAAGAAGTTAAATTACTAAATCATGTCTAACAATAATAAGTTTTCTCCAAATCATAACGGTGGCGAAACCAGTTTACGTTTTTCATCCAGTCAAAAAGAAATTGAAGTTGATACATAGTCCATTGAGGAAACTACTAAAACGAAATACGAATATTACTCAATTGAGGAGGAAACATCAAAATGGGTATGCAACGAATGTAGTAATAGCAGATCTAAAAAGTACTCAAGTAAAACATCATAAAGTATACTAAATTACCATCTTGAACATGATCACGAAATTATAACGCCGAAAAAGAAACGAAACATGAATGGTTTGTCAAAAGAAAATAGCGATAAGAGTGATAGAAGTCTTTTGATATTCATTATTGCTTGTTGTCTTCCATATATGTTGGTAGAAAGTAATGTCTTCAAAGAACTTGTTTTTTGCTTAAATCCAAAGTAAAAAGTGCCTTGCCGAAAAAATGTTGAAATCTCTTTTAACAGATTTATATCGAGAAAAGGTTTATCTTTTGAAGTCTAAATTATGTTCAATGAAAGTTTTATCTATTACTTCTGATGGGTGGACGTCCTGCCAAAACTATAGTTACATATCTGCAACTGCACATTTCATTTCTGACAAAACCACTTTCATCAGTTTTTGTTTGGGATTTGCTTAACTTAAAATTTGCTTTACTGAAAATTTTAGAAAAATTCAAGGTAGATGATAAAATAATGAGTGCAGTATCCGACAACGCCAGTAACGTACGCAACTGTTTAAATTCTTTAAAAGTTTGTTTAAACATTCAACCAATAAGATGCATAAGGCATGTTTTGCAATTAGTAGTAAAAAATGTCATAGGTTTAGTTGAAGAAGGTGAAAATGATAGTTCATCTAAATTATTTTTTATTGCAAAAACATTGACTAAGTGCAGAAAAATTGTTACATCTTTCAATCATTCATCTCAACTTAATGATTTATTAAAAGAAAGTCAAATGCGACAAGGTGTTGAAAAAAATCACGCACTTTATTTGATTCATAATGTGAAACTCGTTGGCACTCCACGTTTCTCATGGCAGAAAGAATGCTTAAAATTCACTCCTATATGAAAGATATCTTTAATTCTGAACAGCAATACAAAGATGTGAGAAAAAATTTGCTGGACGAAGATGAAATAGTTAACTTAAAAGAAACGGTAAAAGCATTAGCAAGCTTTAGGGCTTTACTTATGCTTTTGCTTTACTTTCAGGTGATACTTATGTAACATGTTATTTAATTATTCCAAGTATAAAGTACCTTGAGAAGCAACTAATAAAAAAAAAAGTGAAACCCATCCTTTAATTATGCTTTTTAAAGTTGCATTTATTAGAATCTTTAAAAACTTACAAAGACTCATATGATTTAGGGAACAATTCGTTTTTATTATGTGACAATTTTTTGGATCCAAGCTATAAAAGTTTTCAATTCTTTGAAAAGTATGAGAAAAAAAAGTATTTAAAATGCGTGAAGGAATTTTTGTCGGATTTTTACCTAACAAAAAAAATTTGTGAAATCATTCAAGTTAAAAAGGTGACAATCAAATCAAAAAAATTTGAGTTATCATTTGACGATGAAGATGATGATTCAGGAAACGACAAAATAATGAGTTTAGATTTAAAAAAAGAAATTAGTGGTTACATAAAACTGTCAGTACATGATCAAAATGTTTTACACTTCTGGCATCAAAATCAACATGTGTTTCCAATATTATGTTGTATTTCAACAATCATTTTATGTACACCTGCTACCAGCGCACCAGTAATTTGAATGCAAAGTGAAACAGAATGACAACTGAATGTTTTCAAATGTTGATATTTTTGTACGAAAATTTGGAATTTTTTAATTTAGTTTAAATTTATCAAACGTAATACGGAAATTTTTTCTAGTAATAATTATTTAATAATTCATTTTATTGATATAACTCTTTAGTGTTATAAACTGTTATAAACTCTTTTGTATAATAAATCTTTACAGTCGTGTTGCGAGGAGAGGCGGCAAAGGGACAATTGTCTAGGGCGTAAAGGCTTAGATGGGCGCCAAAGAAACAAGAAAAGCAAAAAACCTATTTTACATAAAAATATTTTTTTTAATTTATTGTAAAAATTTTATTATTTTTACCCTGTGCGCAAATATCCTCGCTACGTCACTGCATCTTTATAATATATCCAACGCAGAATAGGGCGAGTTTAGTTGACCAATTTTTAGTAAATCTAAGACATCTCATGAGCGGTGCGTCAGATTTACAGAATTCTTTCACTATTAAAAAGATAACTCAACCTGGAACCGATACTATAAACAACGCAACGAATTTGTCGAAAAAATATTTTCTTAGTTTTTTAAATTCATTCGTTTTAAATTTAAAAAATAATTATTTCAACGTAAAAAAATGCGTAAACAGGCAATTTTTTTACTATCTGAGTAATAATTTGGTCATTGTACGTAATAAACTATGCACGTAAACGAAAGGAAAAAATACGTCGCTAAAATGTCGAAATAATACGTCATTAAAAATCAACTCTCGGCAACTTTTAGACATAGAGCAAACTATAAATATTTATATGTTCATTTTGATGTCAAAAAAAGGATATTTTTCAAAAAGACAAGATGATTGGATCCTGGGAACAAAAAATAATTAAAATGTTCGCCCCCATGCATAAAACGAGAAAAAATCATTATTAGTCAACAGGGTGCATCCGCGGATTATAAATCAAACTTATATTATTAATCTACATATTGAACAAAATATTTTAAGACTTAAATTATTGAATCACCATGGACCGCAAAAGTATTCAACTATAGACGTGAAATTTTAACTAAAAAAAGTACTTTATATATATCATCATTTGAAATCAATTTATCTGACATCCTACGTTTGAAATAGTGTTGCAATAACTCATTTGAAAGATAATGTATGAATTAATTTAAATATGCAATAGAAGGAGAGGTTTTAAAATCATTTACTATTTTATGCTTTTTTGTAACACAAAAAATAATCTTGAACTTTTTTGAAAAAAAACAACAGTTTAAATCAACAACTTAAAATGCAAACCCATATTAATTATAAAAATATACATTTTATAAAAAATGCATCTTTAAGATACAAAATAGTGTTATTAAATGTCATGTTTGAATTTTTTTTTTTACTTTTGTCCACCACATGGACAGGGTTGCCAGATTCTTTTCGGTATGCGGTAGCCATATATACATAATGAGCGTTGGAACAATAAGGATCGCTTTTATAGGCTACAAGTAAAAGAGCCTTTCATCAGAAATACCAGAAATTGCGCGGATTATCTTAATTTACCATTTAATTTACCTATTATATCTGAATATTTTCTTTAGAATTCGTCACACTTTTGTAATAAAGTTGCTTCATCAACATGTAATAAAAATATTGGTGTTAGAAAATCAAATGACAGACTGCACTAATACCAATAAAACGTGTATCTAATTGAGATATTACTATGTCTAGAAAATTATTGAAAATCTCAATTTTAAATAATTTTTCTCGGTTTGGAAATTGGTGATCAGCAGCTAATTCATCAAAATGTTTTTTAACTTCTTTTTGCCTTTTTTCTTGAAAATGGGTATCAGTACCATATTTTCTTGCAGTTTCACTGGCTTTGCCATTAAATAATTCGAAATCATTTCAATAAATTTTCAACTTTGCTTTGGTCTCTGCTAAAACTTTACTCCCCTGGACGAAATTGATGTCGCATTTTTGTAAAGTTTTGGATACATAATTGATGTCGTTCAATACACTGTGCATGAATTCATGAATTTGGTTATTACTGCATACCTTACAAAAATGCTTAGCTTAGTTTGGTTCCCAAACTCTCAATCATTTCATTTTGAATTATTGCACTCAGATATCTTGTAGATCCTAAAAACATAAAAAAAATACAATTTCAAAAAAGTCCTAATATTAAACAATTAATAATTATAAACAAAATAAAACGATAAAAAAGTTTAGAATTAATTATTATTACTTTCGGGCATATCCAAAACTTGCCGCAAAATGTGATCATATTTGACGACAAGCTCTACAAAAGACAGAAAATTTCCGTGATATCCTTCCTGACTTAAGTCTTTTCAAAGCCAAAGAACTCTTTGCTAGGGTAAGTATGATATCGAATAACCTTTGAAGAACCATTTTCCAAAATGATGCTTCTTTGCGAATTTCATTTTCAAGTTCCTTGTCGATAGTATTAGTATCGTTTTTTTTCCAAAATTCATACACAGCACATGCCTCCGAACTCCGCTCGAACAACTGTGTTGTTTAATTCTTCCTGATAAATGCCTCCAATCTCGAATTCCCGTACACCAAACATTATTCCTTTGTGAAGCAAATAACCAGCAGGGTTGACAATAGGCAGTGTCTAGTATTTTGGAATAACACAACCAAAAACGATTAACTGGCCCATATTTAGAACACGAAACGTAGTACGATTTTAAAAAACACCTATTGTTCTGGTTGATGTCTATTGGAAAAGGTCCTGAAGGCTGTAAAGGCCCCATATCAAGAATTTGACGTTTTTCGTTATCACTTAATATTTTGTTCGTGAAGTTTCCCAAGTCATAAGAAGATTTGTCGTACACATTTTCGAAAAATGTAGAGGTCTGTGGTTCCTCCAAACCCTCCGCTCTTATGTGTGTTATGCAAACATAATCCACGTTCACATGATCGGCGGCGGAGGTCTCCAACTGCAATAACTGTCGAATCTTCTTCAGTAGGCTTCTCAACCAACACTGGAGTTACCACATTATTTGAGTCACTATCGATTAAAATATTTTGGCTAGATGTACTTGCAGAAGGCTGACTAAAAAACTTGTCAATTTTGGGCAATTTTTGTTTACTATCTTCTCTTTCTTGGAGTTGTTTGCGTTTAAATGCACCACTGGGTTTCTTCTTTTTTTCCATAATTTTAGTTTCTAATTTATTTAAACAATAAAATATTATATATTACTAGATAATTTAATATTGTATTGTTTTTACAATATATAATATAACAATATAATATAATTAGTGGTGGGCAACGAATAAAATTTTTAATCGCGACTCATCGCACGATTTGGTAGTTTGTTAGCATCAAGAGTGTGTGCTGCTTTTAAGTGATACTTCAAACTTTAAGCACTACGTTATAAGCACGATGTTAAGAAAATTCAGCTTTGCAGTGGTTACAAATAACTTTATTTCTATCAACTCCACCGTCTGGAAATAGTTTAAAATAAAAATGTCTATTTAAGAGTTCTGTACCTTTTTCTACTTTACCTGTTCACACAAGTTATTTTCTGTTTCAAATAAATCTACATTAAAAAAACAAAGTTTCCCTCGAATCAAACAAACAAATAAAAAAGTTTGCCTTTACACGGTTTTTTGGCAAAAGTTGCAAACAATTTACTAAAATTATTCGCTCGATTGTTAAAAAAATAACTAGGTGCAAGTTTAGAGCGTTTTTGAATGAATTTGATTGAATAAGAATGTTTTTATCATAAAAACATTCTTATTCAGTTAAAAACATTGAAAAACGTTCTAAAAATTTTATGAATGTTTTCGTTTTCAATAGTAGAAGAAATATACAACTATAATAACTTTTCTGATTATGTTAAGTATAATTATGCACATATTTATTTAGAAAGCTTATTTTGTCCATAGTTATTAATTTTTTTATTTATGTAAATGAAATTTTTATAAATAAACTTAACATAAATATATGAAATAACATATCTTTTGACAATTTAATAATCACATGGATCACATGGATCACCCAGGGTTTTGTATGTGTATTCAGAAGCAATGAGCAACGGACTTTCAAAGTAATAATAACAACAAATTAAAAGTGCGTTAACACGCGATAAAATAATTGTCGACTTTAATTTATTAATAATATTAATATATTCACCGACCACGTTAAAAGTAAAATAAAAAGAACGAGGAACACACTGATATGTTACATGTGTCGTTGGGATGCTACGCTGCTGGTTCTTAATAGATTAAAAATAACGTAGTTTATGTAAAAAATGGCCGCATTAGTCCGAGTATGTAAAAGAAAAGTAAAACGTACCGAAAACAGTTATTCGATTGAGGCTAAAAGTTGTGATCATTTAAGTGAAAACGACTTAAAAATATTAACGATATCATATTTTAACGGAAACTAACGTGACATTGTTCCTAAACTTTCTCATAGAAGTGTGGTGTTGAAAGAAATAATTTAAATTTTAAAAAAGAAATCATTTTTTATAGAAATTTATTCCAAATAATAAATAGTAATTTTTTGACATTAATGAATATATAAATAAAACTTATGATAATTTTTTTTATAACAAAAAACAATCAAGTACTTTTAAGTACTTGATTTTAAAAAAGTGATAGATAACGCATTGCATTTTTCAAGTAATTAAAATGTAACAAACAATTTTCTGGTTTAAAAAGCGACCGCAGCTACTTAATAAAATACTTTCATTATTCAACAGGTATTATTCAATACTTTTCTTAATCTTGTAAACACTATTCAACGATTTAAATTGTGGAAATTGCATTCTTAAATGCGAATACCAAGCATTCTTTGTAAATTTTAAAAGTCAACCGACAACCGACAACAACTCTACTGTAAAAGCAACAAAAATGTTCACATAATTACCTATAAAAGATTACATTTTGGGTTTATGGTAATACTCTCGCCTGCCTACAGGGTCGTACCAACGAGGTGGTGGAAGTGAGTGCTGAAATTTAAAACTGAATTTTGGCATCTAAAAAAAAAACCTTTATTGGTAAAATTAGCTTGCACGTATTCGTCGTTCGGTACGGCCCTGCCTGCCTTAATGTAGTGTGTTGTGGTTATAATAGTCGGGGGAGAAGACACAACAATAAATATTCATAGATTGTGTATTGTTGTGGTGGTTACGTTAAGATTTCAATAGATTGAGGGAGAGTTAATAGAAGGATAGGACTTATTGATAATTCATTTATTATTTTCAAGTGTACAGAAAAAGTAGTAGGGGAGACCGGGGCTAGTTGCAACAGGGGTAAGTTGCAACAATGCGGTTTAAAGAATGGTTTTTGTATATTTTTCCCAAATTTTTCTTAAATAATATAACTATAACTTTAACACGTCAGCTGTAAAAAACTTACAGTTATTCAATAAAAATTTCAAAAGTTATTGATGTTTTTTTTTTTTCGATAAAAAATTCTAAATTTCGTTTTTGAAGTTTTTTTGGGTTTTACTTTAAACTTAGAGGTATATGACCATAATAAAGTTATGGTAAGTTAAAAAAATCTTTTTCAAACACGATAAGTCAAAAGAAAATTTTTTTTTTCAATAAAAATAATTATATACAATGATTAGAGTGATAATGATGCCTATGGGGTAAGTTGCATCAAATTTCTTGGGGTAAGTTGAATCATAAATTAGCTGCGGGTTTTGTTGATTTTACGCACCTAAATAGTTTTTTCTAAAATAATGGACGCTTTTTTTATGTAACAGCGCAAACAAATATAAACGAAAAAAAAAATTTTATGATGAAGATAAGTTTAAATAAATTGCAAATGTATATAGTATATATAAAGCATATGTATATATATGTATATATGTTTATGTATTACATATTATGTATATATACATGTATCTTATATGTATATTATGTTTAATATACATATTACATACTTATATATACATATATATACATACATAATATATAATAAATGAATATATATACATATATATACATATATATATATATATATATATGTATATATATATATATATATATATATATATATATATATATATATATATAAATTTATACATAATATACATATATGTATATATACATAATATAGACGGGTTGGAATTGTTTTGAATTTGTCCGTTGATGTACGCATGCGCAAACTCTTGGCAGTCAAAACAAATCGTTGTTGGTTAATTTTTTGCTGGACTTCGTATGAAACTTCTGAAGATGTGGTCAAAATCTTTGTATTTTAGCATGTTAAATGGTAGTGATCAATTAGATTACAAGAAGGAATTAACATTAACAAACAAAGAAACGTTACCGGACCAGTATCCAATCGATAAACGATCGAACTGAAGCCAATAAGACTGCTGTTACTAGTAAACTGTATCAATGGAACCAAGTAAAGAGAAAGGCTGAAGCATCATCATTGCAAAATATATCCTTTATTAGACCAAAATCTAATGATTTACCATGTGAAATAAGATCAGCTAAAAGTACTGTAAAAATTATTCCATCAATGCAGAAGAATCCGTAAAAAATTTGGGTCTAGATAAAGTTCAAGAACAACCAAAGGTTATGCCTAAAGCAGCGTATTTTAATTACGTATTGTCTTAGAAAAATACTGACGGTATATTGATATCTGATGTGACAGAAGAAAATCTATGTCCAGAGCCTTTAACAAGTCTGTTTGATTGATTGAAGCAATTAATTTAGATGATTCTGTTTTAATAGAGAGATGTTTTTTAAAATACAAAAAATACAAATTAACTTACACCTCAAGTTCTTTTGATTTTTTTATCTGAAATTACTAAACTGTAGAGTTTATCCAGTACATTGAAAATTCACAGAGCAGGGAGAATTACAGCCTCTAATTTTTATGAAGTTATGCATTTCAAATATAACAACTCAAGTAAGTCATTGTTTAATAAGCTAATGTGTTATACGAAAGCATATAACACACCTTCCTTAACTTATGGCAAAGAAATGGAATGTAACACTATGAAACCATTATGAAAGAAAAACACAAAAACTTCCAATTGACAACTTCAGACCTTCACATTTTATACAATAAACCATACTTAGGAGCTTCACCTGACTATAGTAAGCTGTTCTTGCCATACTGTCGGTTTGCTAGAAATAATCGAAATGGTTTAGTGAATTGGGAAACAGATAAAAATTTCCCTATTGATTCATTTGAAAACATGAAGAAAAATCATAAATATTATGCACAAGTGCAGGGTTAACTATATGTTCTAAATAAAGAATATTTTTTTGTTTGGGCTTCAAATCATTATTTATTAGTTCGAGTTACAAGAGACTTAAAGTTTATTGATGAAATGATGCCTTTGCTCTGGAAATTATTCATTGAGTGTTTACCTCCTGAAGTTGTTACATACAAAAATGATTTATGTTTAGACAATAAACAAAAGTATTACTGTATTTATAAAAGACCCTGTTTTGAACAAATGATAGCATGTGATAAACCAGGTTGTAAAGTTGAGTGGTTTCATTATTCTTGTGTGAAAATTACACAAGCTCCAGTTGGTTCCTGGATATGCAACAGTTGCTTGAAATAAAATTATGTTTAATAGGGTTCTTCTGTCTGCACGATTATTTTGCTCCTAAGTATGGTTTATTGTATAAAATGTGAAGGTCTGAAGTTGTCAATTGGAAGTTTTTGTGTTTTTCTTTCATAATGGTTTCATAGTGTTACATTCCATTTCTTTGCCATAAGTTAAGGAAGGTGTGTTATATGCTTTCGTATAACACATTAGCTTATTAAGCAATGACTTACTTGAGTTGTTATATTTGAAATGCATAACTTCATAAAAATTAGAGGCTGTAATTCTCCCTGCTCTGTGAATTTTCAATGTACTGGATAAACTCTACAGTTTAGTAATTTCAGATAAAAAAATCAAAAGAACTTGAGGTGTAAGTTAATTTGTATTTTTTGTATTTTAAAAAACATCTCTCTATTAAAACAGAATCATCTAAATTAATTGCTTCAATCAATCAAACAGACTTGTTAAAGGTTCTGGACATAGATTTTCTTCTGTCACATCAGATATCAATATACCGTCAGTATTTTTCTAAGACAATACGTAATTAAAATACGCTGCTTTAGGCATAACCTTTGGTTGTTCTTGAACTTTATCTAGACCCAAATTTTTTACGGATTCTTCTGCATTGATGGAATAATTTTTACAGTACTTTTAGCTGATCTTATTTCACATGGTAAATCATTAGATTTTGGTCTAATAAAGGATATATTTTGCAATGATGATGCTTCAGCCTTTCTCTTTACTTGGTTCCATTGATACAGTTTACTAGTAACAGCAGTCTTATTGGCTTCAGTTCGATCGTTTATCGATTGGATACTGGTCCGGTAACGTTTCTTTGTTTGTTAATGTTAATTCCTTCTTGTAATCTAATTGATCACTACCATTTAACATGCTAAAATACAAAGATTTTGACCACATCTTCAGAAGTTTCATACGAAGTCCAGCAAAAAATTAACCAACAACGATTTGTTTTGACTGCCAAGATTTTTGCGCATGCGTACATCAACGGACAAATTCAAAACAATTCCAACCCGTCTATATTATACATAATTACCCTTCATATATATTATATACATATACAACTTATATAATCTTTTCTTTTCTTTTATTTTTTTTTTTTAAACTTATTATTATCATAAAATTTTGTTTTAAATTTATATATATATATAATATATATATATATATATATATATATATATATATATATATATATATATATATATATATATATATATATATATATATATATATATTATATATATATATATATTATATATATATTTATATATATATATAAATTTATACATAATACACATATAACATATATATATATATACATATATATATATATATATATATATATATATATATATATATATATATATATATATATGTATATGTATATAATATATATATATATATATATATATATATATATATGTATATATATATATATGTTATATGTGTATTATGTATAAATTTACATAATACACATATAACATATATATATATACATATATATATATATATATATATATATATATATATATATATGTATATGTATATATACATATATATATATATATAAATTTATATATATATATAAATTTATATATATATATAAATTTATATATATATATATATATATATATATATATATATATATATATATATATATATATATATATATATATATATATATATATATATATATATATATATATATATACTTAGAGCATCAGCAAAAAAGTATGGAATCCACTAATCAACTCTTTTTCGTTACATAAATAAAGTAAAAAAAGCTATTATTATGGGAATGCCGCTACCTATTCCTGGTTATAAAAAGTCACGCCAAGTTTTCAATTTATAACAAGAAAAAGTTATTGCTTCATATATATCAACAGCTTCTGATATTTATTTTCGATTATCACCTTATGAAGCACGAAAACTTGCATTTGAATGTGCTATAAAGTATAACCTTAATTTTCCAAAATCTTAGTTAAAACTTTCAATGGCTGGTCCTGACTGGATGAGAGGGTTTTTAAATCGACATTCAGGATTGTCTATCAGAACTCCAGAAGCAACAAGTCTTGCACGAACAACTAGTTTTAATTGTGCTAATATAGGTGTATTTTTTCAAAAATTATCAGATGTTTTAGATAGAAATCATTTTTCTGCATCTAATATTTACAATGTTGATGAGACTGGTATCACCACTGTGCAAAAACCAAACAAGGTAACTGCTCGTAAAGGTATTAAGCAAGTTGAAGCATTAACATCTCAAGAACGGGGGACACTAGTGACAATGGTGTTAGCTGTAAATGCATGTGGCAATAGTGTGCCTCCAATGTTTCTATTTCCGAGAAAGAAATTTTTTGCTCACATTATTTGTGATGGACCAAATGAATGCATTGGTGCTTCGAATGGGTCAGGGTGGATGAATGAAGAGTGCTTTGTTACTTACTTAAACCACTTTATTCGGCATGTCAAGCCCATAAAAGAAAGTCCTGTGTCTATTACTTTTAGACAACCATCAGTCTCATTTATTTGTTCAATTAATAACATTGTGTAAAGATAATGGTATAGTTTTGCTTTCGTTCCTCATTGCTCACATAAGTTCCAACCTCTAGATAGATCTGTATTCGGACCATTCAAAAAATGCGTAGCTAATGCACAAGACTCATGGATGAAACAATGGCCAGGAAAAACAATGAGTATGTATGATTTACCAGGAATTGCAAAAATAGCCTTACAGCATTCTCTTACACAATAAAACATAACATCTGGTTTTAGAGTGGCAGGAATATTCCCATATGATAAGGATATATTTTTAGATGCAGATTTCTAATCTCAACTCAATCTAAAGCAGGTATTGATATTAGTATATCAACTTCAATCTGCAATTCCATCTCTGGCATCATTAGAATTTTCCCCATAGAATGTAAGACCTCTGCCAAAAGCACAACCTAGGAAAGAAATACTCACTAGATCAAAGAGAAAGTATGCAAAAATTCTTACAGATACTCCAGTAAAACAACGACTTATGGCTGAAAAAGAAGTTAGTTCTAAAAAGAGAAAGTCTAATACTTCCACATCAACAAGCAAAAAGAAAAACATTAAAGGTGAATTAAAATGGAATTAATGTAATTTTTTGCATTAAAAAAATTGATTTTTAAACAAAATGTTATTGTGTTTTTATATCCTAAAAACAGAAAAAAACAGAACTTAAATATCCTAAATACTCCTCTTGTCTTTTTTTAAACTTAATTGTTTTTTATTTGACCAAGAGAACATTTTTTTTTCAAAAATAGTTTTTAGTTTACTAAACAAGTCAGGTATATGTGAAGTCTAACATAATAAATGTATTGCAACTCAAGGAAAATACTACTTTCTTTTATTGTAATTATAAAATTTTTGTTGCCAAATAGAAATTAAAGATTGACTAGTAATTTTTCTGTGAACTCTACAAGGCTTATTCTTTTAAAGTAATGTGTTGCAACTTGCCCCGCTCACTGTTGCAACTTGCCCCGACGCGGGGTAAGTTGCAACCTTTTTTTTTTCATTTTTGTTTCACTATTGCGGAATAACTAAGTTTTATATTATATTTATCAAAGTTGGATTAACATGTCACTAAGATCTATTTTATAACCCTGAAAAAAAAATTTCAAAAATAGTAAAGTTTAAGGAGATAAATGCAGTTTTATTAATTTTGTTGCAACTAGCCCCGGTCTCCCCTAAGTAAAAAGTAGTAGAATACCAAATGTTTCTACTGCATTGTTTTTTCATTTCATTTTTTAGAGTATTTTTTACCATACTATATTTTACTTTATTTTTCTTGTCATTATTCCTTTTTTTATGCGTGTATTTTTGGATTTTGGGGTGATTATAAGTTGTTAGGAGGGGTCGGTGTTTGGAGGGAAAAAGCGTAGATTGGATGGAAAGTAATTAATTGAAATCGACGAGATTTTTGGTGAAAATCGGAAGTTTACTACACCCTTGCAATGAGCCAGGGGAGAGTATTCATGGTATGCAATTATTTTTGCACACCATGTATAGAACGCGGTACATAAAAAAATAAATAAATTAGACGGTAAATAAACATACCAAATTTAATTTAATTGTCTAAATGGCGTCTTTCTTACATTACGCGCCGATTGGGTGTTTTTAAACAGTTGCAACAACCTCATGCATGGCCTACTGTTATTATACGACCTGATTTGTTGCATTTTCTGGAAAAAATTAAGAGGCCAGTTTTTTTACGGCAAATGTTTATTTTATTAAAATGGTCGAGGAAAACCTGAGATTATCATCAGTAATTACATTATGCTATACAATATTCTTCGCTTACTGATTTTCTGTTTCAGTATATTCCAATAACATATGAAATACTGAAATAGGCTTTCAAATAGCTATGTATCAAAATGCTACTAAAACAAACTTACATATTGCAAAGACTACTTACAACTCTTATCAGGAATTAAAAACAAAGGTTTGTAATTTTATATGTATTAAGGATTTGAGAAAAAATCTTTTATTAGCACTAGCTATCAGTTCTTTATCTTATTTTAAACTCTTTTACCTGATCTTTTCTTACAGAATCTGTAGTTTCTTTTTGTAAATTATCATAAAAAATATTAATGACGATTCGAGAGCCATGTTTAATTCGCCATTCTTGGTGATACTCGCATGTAAAATCAATACTGCTGTAATAAATCTTAAAAATTTGCTCTGCAAAACTTTTAATTAATAAAAAATAACTCCAATGTTTGATTAGAATAGGAGAAATAATATTTAGAATACTAAAAAGATGACAAATAAAATCATACAAGGATTGAATTGGACATTTAAGTCCACCTCTGGATAATATTTTCAGATATTCGTTATTAAGAACATCTTGGTCTGTATAAACCATTTTTGACCATAAGATAGACATTTAAATCTTTTTTTCAATTTTTTTTAGCAATGTAGCCTGCTATAATAACAGCAACTTCCATGCTATCTTCAGAAAGCTGACACTCTAATATCTCTGAAGACAACAATGCAATATCTTGCATAATATTTTCAAAGTTATTTCTAACATTTTTTTTTTAAATGGATTATATCATATAATAGAAATGTTTTTAAAACTTCATTATAAGCTGGATGATAAATAAATAGTTTTCCATCTCCAGTATAGGATTTATGTAACTCTGAAAATGCATTAACATTGGTAGAACGATTATCTGTAACAATAGCTCTTACTTTAAAACCTGATTAGTGCAATGAGGTAATGCACTCATCAATTTCTTTTTTCAACCATGATCCTATTGTGCAAACTTCAGGTGATGATCTCACAATATAAGGAATAGCTTTTTGAAGCCCTACAATCATAAAAACAAGAACACCTTTATAAAGACTACTTTCTGAATCTTCACCAATTTATTTCCCACTTTGATATTGGGCTGCTTTTTGCAAATACACTTCATCCACAAGAAGCACACAATCGCTTGATACAACAATGTTTTTGTAACAAAACTGTTATAGCTTTATATGCATTTATATCACTTTATATCATTTATATGGTTTTATATCATTTATATCACTTTATATCATTTATATCACTTTATATCATTCATATGCATTTATATCACTTTGGATTTTTCTAAATAAACTAAAAAGTGGTAAAGGTAGTTGTTCTAACAATAACTTATAAGACTGTGCTGAAGTGTGACATAATATTAGTGCATAACGTTAAGGGATGCAGAATATGGAGGTCTGCCTTAAGGAGAATAGTATCTAATTTCATTTAACTCTGTCAAAATTGAATTCATATCATTGGCATTATTTCTAATATAGACAGAAAAATTTTCTAACATACTACAGTTTGTTAATTTACAATTATGACCACTACGAAACCATTCAGATAAAGAAATATGATAGCCTTTATATGACAATGTAACATAAAGATCTTTATTTACAGTTATTGACTCAAAACAGTTGGTATGCCAGATTTTTCATCAAAACAGTTTATAATAAACCACACTATCATGAATTTTTCTAAATGTAAAGCCTGGCAGAGAATGTTATTCTGTCAAAGAATCAAGATTAATTATTTTATCAACACTTTGAAAATCTTCAAACTCATTTTTTCCTAAATATCTCAAAGTTGGTTCTTTTTGGGGCAACTTTGGAACCTTAGAGCCGACGATCCACTAATTTCATCGGTTTAAATAGTTGGAACTGGAAGAAGATTCAATTTCAAGGTGCATCTTTTTCCGTAATTAATAAATTTGTCATTATATGGTTCACACAAATAGCTAAATATTTTGATGGAACCCATTCTTTTCTATTAACAAATTATATACATCGTTCTCGCAAATCAAGTTCATCAGGAAAATGAAATGTTGACTTTTTTGGACCATTAGAGTAACCAGTTTTACAGTTTGTAACAACACAGTTATTAACCATTTTATTACTAAACAAATCAAAAAAATGTAACACAGTTATTTTTAAATATAAAGTTCGCTTACATTTATTACAGGAATTATCTCCACTTAAATAAAATCGCATAAAAAAGTAGTTCGACTATATACAGTAATAATAATAGACTGTCTGTGTGTCTTTTTCATTATTCCACTCTCTAATGGAATATAATGAAACAGGCAATCAGTCAGAATACGTTCACATATTAATCAGTTTAGAATACATTACATATTAAATGACAATAAAAGCATAAACTAATGCATGCAAGCAAATATTTATATAGTAATTGTTACAATATTATAGTTCAATATTTTGTTCAACACTTTTGTATAATATTCACTGGTAAATATATTGTTATTCTTGTTGTTGTTAAAATAACTATAATTAAGTATGTTGTTGTTAAAATAAATAAAATTTCATACGTCATTTAAAATTTAAAAATATGCCGTAAAAAAACTGGCATCTTAATTTTTTCCGGAAAATACGACAAATCAGGCCGTATAATTACAGTAGGCCATGCCTCATAGGCATTTATCTCTGAGCTGGGGAAAAATGCAAATATTCAAATTTAGTTTAAAACGATTTATCTTAATAACAATTTTATTTGACTAGAATTTTATTTGAACTAAAAAGTTAGTCGGGTTATTTTAGTTAACTAAAAAGTTAGTCGACTAAATTTAGATAACTGAAAAGTTAGTCAGGTAATTTTAGTTAGACTAAAAAGTTAGTCAGGTAATTTTAGCTAACTAAAAAGTTAGTCAACTAATTTTGGTTAACTAAAAAGTTAGTCAGGTAATTTTAGTTAACTAAAAAGTTAGTCGGGTAAATTTAGTTGACTAAAAAGTTAGTCGACTAATTTTAGCTGGACTAAAACTAACCTTAACTCCCACCCCTATTGTTAGTTATTAAAATTGTTATTTTGGTTTGCTTACAACAAATAAATAGTTTTATTGTTTACAACAAAGAACATGTAACTAAAGTTGCTTGTTATTTGTTATCTAGAATATAAAACTACGATAAACGTTTAAATGTTTTTTGTTCAACTTCTTTAAATTTGAATTTTTTATAGGCTACTAGTTGTTTTTAGAGAACGTTCTTAACCATTTAAACAGATTATCTTCTTTGTGAGAATGCTTCTGATTCTTGATTGATGGTAATTTTTTCTTCTAGAAAGTTTTTTCTTTAAATAAACAACCTAGTTCACGTGTTGACTTTTCTTTTAAAATATTTTTTTTTTTTTGATCAGTTCATTTTTACTTTGATATAATAATGTTCATTCTTTTGTGTCAAGAAGAAATTAAAAAAAAATTAAAAAAGTGAGAGAAATGTAAATAATTATAGTAACAATAACGATGATAATAATTATATAAAAAAAAGATAAGAAAATAATAATAATAACAATAGTTCACTTGTTTTGTACGATACAGTAGTTAATTGAGGCACAGTTAAAAATGTAAAAACTAACAATATCATAAATGATTTTAGGGGAGATAATAAGTTAATGCTTTCAATTATAGGCAATAAAAAACAAAATTAAACTTGCCTCTTTATTTCTTTTTTTTTTCTTTTTTTTTTGTAGCAAATTCAATTCGAAAAAAACAACCTATTATTACACTGGTCTGCGTCAAAAATGTTCCTAGGGTTTTCATAGATGATTCTCAATGAAATTTGTCTTCTAAATCCGAATCTAGGATTCAAATTTCTCAACCAGATTTAGTTTTTAAGATATAGACTTAAGGTTCTATACCGCATATAACAGCTGAGTGTCCATTTTAGTGCAATTTTCAGGTGACAGTTGTGCATTAATATATCTATAAACATTATCTAAAGTATATTTATAAAGTTGTATTTATCATTGTCAATTTTTTTACAGGCTAATATATGAGATAAATAAAATTTATTTCATAAAATGATTAGAAAATGTAAAAACAGTCCCGAAAGATTCTGCTATGTGTGTGAAAGTGTAACTGTGAGTGATCAGCAATGCACCATAACTACGTTAGTAAAGTCCCTTTACAGTGCATATTTCGAAATAAGGCTTGGCGATCAAGACAAAAGGTTTGCTCAAATATATGCTGCAAAACTTGTGTCGTAGCCTTAAGGCGCTGGAATGAGGACACACCAAACTGTATGTCATTTGGTGTACCGATGGTATGGAGAGAAGGCAAGGACCATACTACAGACTGCTATTTTTGTATAAACAGTCTTCAAGGTAAAATAATTTATTAAAAAAGCAATATTTAACTAATCCAAACATATTTTTTTTTATAGTCTAATGAAGCTTCTTTTGCCTATGGGATAGTAGGGCAGGAAATCTTCACTATAAAGAGAAAGATTGGCCATCTCGGGAGGCATTTACAATTGGCATCTACAACGTGATAGCTGAACCACTTGTCCCTCCAGAAAATGTTTTATTTCCTTCTCTCCATATCAAACTTGGTCTGATAAAATTTTTTGTAAAAGCACGGAGTAAAGAAAGCCAAGCTTTTAAGTATCCGTTGCAAAAGTTCCCGCAGATCAGTGATGCCAAGGTATATTTGGCGCAGGTATATTTGATGATGGTATATTTGATGCAGGGTATATTTGATGCAGGTATATTTGACGAACCCAAAATTAGAATTCTGTTAAAGGACAAAGATTTTAGTATTAAAATAGTAGGTATTGAACAAGATGCTTGGCGAACGTTCAGCACAGTAATTGAAGGATTTCTGGGAAATAAAAGAAGCACTGAATATGTTTCACATGTCAATGAGCTTATCAAAAGCTTCGAAAAACTGGGAGCTCGGATGTCAATATAAATTCATTTTCTCCAATCACATCTTGACTATTTTCCTGAAAACTGTGGAAGTTACAGCGAGGAACAGGGTGAAAGATTCCACCAGGATATAAAAACGACGGAGACCAGAAATCAAGGAAGTTGGGACATAAACATGTTAGGTGACTATTGTTGTTGTCTTAAACGCGACGTATAACTCTTCACAAACGGAATGCATCAAGGCCTTCTTTCCTCGGGAAATAGATTTTTTCTTTACAATATTCGATTACTTCACAAGTTGTTTTTAAGTTTAAAGTTAATAAAGGAGTTAAATTGAGCCTTTGTTCAGTTTACAAATAATTATTGCAATGTATTACATTACTAGGATGAAAATGAGAGATTTTTTGAAAATTATGTTTTCCTCAAAAAAAAAAGGTGTGCTGTATTTCAATAACCAGACCTGATTGAGCAAAATAAATGTCATACTCGGGTTTAGGAGGCCGTTTCATTAAGAATTACATAAGAAACCCCCTGGAACAGATCTTTTTTTTTCAAACGCAACCCTGTGTTATATTTATTTTTTATTATAAGTGTTATATTTATTTTTTAAATAAATATAATACAAAATGATATAAATTTACATTTATTTGACTAATTATTATAAAATTTTAATAAAACTTGTCACTCAATAAAAAAAAGAGCCTGACTTCATGGACAAACGATTAAGAATGTATTTAAAAAACAAATGATCAAACCATCTTTACTGGTTTTAAGTAGTTTTGGTTTAACAACATGTAATAAATTTATTTTTATTAAAAGCCACGTTTCTCTTAAATGTGGCTTTTAATAAAAATAATTTTTAGTATTTAGGTCTAAAGCATCTAAAAATATATAATTAACAATACTGATAGAAGTATTGAGAATTTTAGCATCATTAGAAAGTATTTTTATTTTTAGGCATCATTTATTTTTTAAATATTTCTGGTAATAGTAATTTTTGTTTTTTTGTTCTTTTATCAATACAAGCTTAAAAAAATTATATATATATATTTAATTTTTTTTTAATGTGACTGATTTACAATATCTTAAAATGATAACGATCTTTTTAAAGTTCTCAAACGCAACCTGAACTCGTCTTGGTTGATTAAGAAAATCCATAGTATAACTCTTTAGAACCTTAAGAAATTAGAATTATTTCGAAACAAAAAATTGAACGTAATATTAACGAGTCAAACATAAAACATTTTTGTAAAGAAAAAGTTTTATTTTTCAAACAACAGTTACTCAAAAGTATTTCAAATGACTTTTCCTTAATGTTCCTTAATGGCAATTAATGCACAATTTCAATATAAACTTTCGTGAGTTAGTCAAACGCGAACTGTAAATTTACAGTTCGCGTAAATTTACAGTTAAAATATTTAAATTGAGTTTACAATAAACTCAATTTAAATATTTTAAAACTTTATAAATTCAATTTTCAATTCTACCTTTTTAAACATTTAAACGTTTTAAATTTTTGAGTTTTATTAGTCAGTTATTAATTATTTGTTGTTGTTGTTGTTGTTGTTGTTGTTGTTGTTGTTGTTGTTGTTGTTGTTGTTGTTGTTGTTGTTGTTGTTGTTGTTGTTGTTGTTGTTGTTGTTGTTGTTGTTGTTGTTGTAATTTGGCAAAACTATTAGCGTGACACAGCGTGGTCGCAAATTTTTAGTAAACACTCGCAGATATTTTTTTAATAAGTTTTACAATATCCAATTATTAAAAATAAGTATTTAACGTTATGGGAAATGATAAAATAGATAAAAATTTTAGCATGTTGACTCGTTCTAAAAACTTTTACCAAAATCAGTCAATTTAATTACTTATTATAATTTTTTTGTTTGTCAAAAAGATTTATTCGCCAATTGCATAGAAGTAAAATCTCCAATATTAGTTTAAAAAAAAAAAAGAATTTTTTTAAATACTCAAAACTTTGCAAACAATCATATAAAATGAAACTTGATGTCAAGTATTTAACATTTGTTTCTAGTTAATATTTAATTGCTTTAAAGCAAATGAGCAATTATTTTTTATTACATCCGCCGGCAGAAGGCAAATATTTCCGCCTCCAATTTGACGGCTGCAGCCAGTTAGGAGGCAGAAACCATTGGAGGCGGCCTCCAAATGGTTTTGCCTCCAAAATTTCTTCTAGAGGCGGCCACCATTGGCTTCCGCCCCTCTATTGGCTTCGGTCTCCAAAACATTTTGCCTCCAAAAAAGAACTCTGGCTGCGGCCGCCAATAGAAAGACGGAAGCAACTGGAGGCGGAAGAACGAACATTAAGCCGCTAAAAATTGATCGGGAAGCTGCCGCCAACAGCTTACGCCTCTTTAAAAAGTCGGCCTTTCGGCAGAAAGTTTCATATAAACAATGACATAACAAGTAAGAAAAGGTATTGAAGTCAATAAAGTTACCCAAATAAAAATGGATTATAGCATCAAAAAAATGCAAATGACTGTTTATTTTTTTGTATTTAATAATTAAAAAAAAGGTAAATTTTCATGTTTTTTTTCTATTTCTAGAAAGTCATTATTTGTACGCTCGTACAAATAAGATCGCTTATATTATTTGTTCAATTGTAAAAATAAAGTTTATATAATAACAACCATATTTGTACGCAAAAAAATGTTCTATAATTTTTCTTTTCATTGGTATTGAAGATGTGATTCATTTCGAAACAGATCTACCAATATATATATATATATATATATATATATATATATATATATATATATATATATATATATATATATATATATATATATATATATATATATATATATATATATATATATATATATATATATATATATATATATACATATATATATATATATATATTTTAACAGATTTCTTTCGAAATGAATCTTGTGCAAACCTGTCGATCTTTAGTTTACTGAACTATTAAATTAGCCCAATTAGACCCAATAAATACTAGTTAGGCCCATAAATAAAATGGGTCCAATAATAAAAATAGACCCAATAAATAATAATTTAGCCTAATAAGGCCCAATTAGCCCAAATATGATCTAAGAAATGACAGTTTTATTTATCAACATTATTCGCATACAAATTTTGGAAGGTTTCTTATATCTTATCGCGGAGCTGTTTTGTGGAACCAAATAGTTTTAAAAATTTTTGATTTTTTCCAAAGTTGCTTTCAAAAACAAACTGAAAACGGTTATTGTTAAACAGTTCTCGGTGACAGGATCTTACGATCCTCTTCGAGTTTCCGTGTTCTCATATATTATGTACAACGACATTAATGTCGTTGTACATAATATATGAGAACACGGAAACTCGAAGAGGATCGTAAGATCCTGTGTCGAAGAGGATCGTAAGATCGATATGTAGAACTATTGTTTATTGAAAGTTATATGTATTTATTTTTTTAAATTTTAAAGTTTTATATAACTAGTGAAGCAATGTACAAATAAATGTACAATTATAAATTTTTAAAATTTTAAAATTTGAGAAATCTTTTGTATGGTCTTTCCACACTTTGACACACAGTGTAATGACGAAAAATACGCGCTATACAAAACATACAACATATATAGCAGTAGTCGCAGTGTATTGTACATACCTTGACTGACATAAATAGGGATAGGTGCAGTGAAGTAAACATATATTGAATGAGGGTATGTTACGAATAATGTCTGTATATATTTTATAGGTTGGAAACGTAAAAAAACATTGTAAACTCAATTTAAATCTTTTTAAACTTTTAAAAGTTTAAAACTTTTTAGGGGTCGTCCATAAAGCACGTACGCTCTACGTACTAAAGTAATGGATGGGTAATATAAAATACTTCTTAATTTATACAACTTTTTTAAAATTATAACTTTTTTAATTATTAAAAAAAAAAGCGGGGTGGGGGTGGCGGTGGGTAAGGTATTTTAAAAGCCTACGTACTTATTATGATACATGGGGGGAGGAGAAGGAGGGGGGCTTAAAACTGACAACAGGGGAGAGGGGATTCAAATTTCTAAACTTTTGGCGGACGAACTTTATGGACAACCCCTTAATCTTTTAAACGTTTTAAACTTTAAACAATTTAAAGTTTTTTAAACGTTGAAAAGCAGAGTTAATACTTTTTAACGTTTTATAGATTTAAACAAACAAGTTTTGCACTAAATCATATAAAACGTAATTATGCTGTCAATTTTTTAATATTTGTTCTTAAAGATTATTTAAACTGCTTGTTAACTTAAAATCTACCAGCATGAGGCTAAGATTTTGTCTTTAATTTGGCGGCATCAGCCATCTGGGAGGTAGAAGCCACGGGAGGCGGCCTCTATTTATTGGGAGGCCACTGTTAGCGGTTTCCACCTCCCTAAAAAGTCGGTTTTTTGTTACTTTGCCGACGGGCGGCATTACCAACTCAGGTCTGAGATACGTGGAAGTTATGAGATTACGATTATGAGACAAGATTACGAGACTAGAGGGAATGAAGGTTTTGTCTTTTATAAAATTGTTTTCTCCGAATAATAAAAGAAGGTTTTAACCTCAATAAAACTTTTTTTTTATTGTGTATAAAAACACAATAAAAAAAGCCTTCGCCATTTTATTGGAGAAAAATATTGTATAAAAGGCAAAAACTTCTTTTCCTCTTGTCTCGTAATCCCTAAACTAATCTTAGCGGTGTAACGTAAGTCCAACTACTAGTAGTGTGATTAGATATTAAGTACTCAACAAAACTATAATGTATTTAAAATTAAAACTACTAATACAAAATTTAAAAACTATGAAATAAATTGCTTAGCCATAAACATTTTTGATCGAATACAAATGAATGTTAGCAAGGAAAAGGGTTGCTATCTAAGCCAATAGGATTTCTTGTCCAATCGATGGCATTTTTAGCGGAAACAAAATATACATCTGGGTTCTTTAAAACTTCGTTCATGAATTTAATAAGACCTGAAAAAACAATTTTAACTTTAAAGAAATGGAAAAAAACAAAAGTTTTTCGCAAACATGCAAATTGAACAAATGATATTCATTATACACTATCATCCAGTTGCTTATATATATATTGATTTAATTGTGTTATTGGTACCGCACCCTAGTGAAAATAATTTAAACAAAAAAAAAATGCACCAGTAATAGATTACATCACAAAAAATTCGAACTTGCCCAATTAGGCTAGTTTTAAAAAAAAAAACATTTTTTTAAATTATAAGTTATAACCATTTTTGAAACCACCATACTTATACAGTTATAATTTATATATTTGAATATATAAATTATAACTGTATAAATATATATAAAAAAACTTGTTTCTGATGTACTTTTTTTCCGTATAAAATATATTAATTAAAAATATATTATTATTGCTTATATATAAAAAAGAAACCTATATATTGATTATTTAAGCAAAATAGAAGGATAATATTAGGAGCATTAAAAAGATAAACAGTGAGAAATATAGTAGAGATCATGACGGATCCAGAATACAAAATACAAAATATACAAAAATACTTCAACATCACCCCCCCCCCCCCCCCCCACACACACACACACGCACAAATACACACACACACACACAAATCCAGGATCCGTCACTGGTAGAGATATATTAGACTTTTAGTAGAAATTTATTTCTATATATAGTCAAGAACAACAATGTAGAAGTAATACAAATGTTGTACTTTTTGCATATTATTTTATAATTAAAAAAATCAAACCATTTTTTCTATATGCTTCCGTAGGCTGATCAAACCACAAAGAAGTACCAGACATAATAAATGGTTGCTTGTTGTCATTATAATTCAAATTAAAATTTTGCATAATTAAATTGTAGACGCTGTTTTCGTCTCCATTTACAAGACTGCTAAGACATAAATCAAATGTCATGCATGATTTTCCAGTATTACCGTCTGACCAAACATGTAACGGAAGCTCCCAAAGACCAGGATAAGAATCTAATAAAAAATCAATATTATAAGTTTACTAATAAGTAAAAATCTCTTTTTCTGAACTTTTACTGTATAAAAGTTAACTTTTAACAAATCGAATATAAAAGCAAAATAAATTGCTACAAAGAAAACTTATGTACAAACTACTGATGTAAAAAATTGTTTCTGGGAAAACTTGCACTATTTTTTATGTTAATAATTACATTTTTTTGCTTGTTGTATATGTACATGATTTGAAACACATATTTTTATTATTTAATCTAAAGCGATAAGAATAAAATGATCATAAACATAGATTATTACATTGATCTATAAATATATGAATGTTTTTAATAAAATATAATATGAAAATTATTGAAGTAATCTTATTATTGTTGTCATTATAATAGTTACCTAATAGGTAAACCTGCAGTTAAGCTGCTTAATAAATAATAAATAAGTTTTTGGTATTCAAGTATACTCTTAAACAATATAACAAGAACCTTCCATTAACGACGTAACGCTAAATTTAGATTTTAAATATAAAATCTTTTTCTCCTATAAGCGAAAATTTTTATTAAACATAAAGAGCTTTGTTGCATTAAAAATCTCCGCGCAAAAAAGCCAATTAATCTCCAAAAAATCTACTTCCTACTAAAAAAGGAATTTAACGTGATGTCGTGTAAGGACAGCCCCAAAGTCATCATCCAAATCTACTTTTTAACATTGTTAAAAAGTAGATTTGGGGTTGAAACTATATAGATTATTAATTTTACTTCATGCTCTCTCGTTCTCGGCGACTAAAAGCTCTTAATCTTATAATTTTACATTGTTTAAAAGTAGACTTAGGTAATAAAACTTTTCTATTGTTTATGAGACAACCAGTAATAGAAACCTGTCCCTTTTTTTTTTGTTTCTGGCTATGTATAAATTTTTTATGGGAAAAAGGAAACTGTAGTTTTTCTGTTGTTGTTTATAAAATACATTTTAAAAAGAGTACTAGTTGTGGTATATCTGGTTTGTGGTAAAGTTGAGTTGGTAGTAAATTGCGGTAAAGTTGAGAAATGCAAAGAAAATGCACTGTTAAAATACCATAAAAGATAACAGTTTTGAAAAATTTTAGCTCATATAACTTGTATACTCTGAAAAACCTAAGGCTCCTAGTCAACAAAAAATTATAAATTCATTAACGACGTAGAGAATCAAAACCCAATAAATGATCCATGTTTTTGGGTATTGTTTGCCTAGGTCACTAATTAACTTATAAAGTAATATCATACGGTTAAAATATATAAAACACTTTACTTTTTGGACAGTTACCCAAATAGCAAGGCACTGAAGGTAAATAATCAAGAGTGAATGGCCACCATCTGTCTGATAATCCTGTGCCTAGAGAACTGTCATAAAGAAAATCATTTTCGTAAAGAATTTGATATGTTGTTTCAACTGGTGAAAGAAATGGGTTTCGCCATCCATACGTTACGGCCCCAGACTTTATATTAAGTGCTGTTCGCTGATCAAGAATTTCTTGCTCTAATTGCTGTCTGTTTGCCTGAATGCAATAACAACAACAAAAAAAAAACTATGTTAAATTTTTATTATTTACTAAACATAAATTATCTTAATTTTAATATAAAAGAAACTTTTTTCCAAATAACTTTATTTTCTAATTTAACTTGAATATTCTTTTAGGAAATTTTTTCTTACGTTTGTCCACCAAGTGTTCGGGTTTCGCCGAGTTACTGAAAGATCCGCAATTTCAAAACCTACTCGTTAAAAAAAGTAATTAAAAATCAAAATTTTTTAATGTAAATTCTAATCCCTCTCTCTTCTTCTCTCCCTCTCTCTCTTATATTTATATATATGTATATGTATATGTATATACATATATATGTATATGTATATGTATATATATATGTATATGTATATATATATATATGTATATGTATATATATATATATATGTATATGTATATGTATATATATATATGTATATGTATATGTATATGTATATGTACATGTATATGTATATATATATATATATATATATATATATACATATATATATATATATATATATATATATATATATATATATATATATATATATATATATATATATATATATATATATATATATGTATATATACATAAACATATATGTTCTGTTTTAAAACTATATATTTTAGTTATAAAAATCTTAAACCTTTTTGAGCGCGATCTTTAACCATGTTATAATCTGTATTATCTCCAGAAACATAAAAAGTTGTCACAACTGGACAGTTGTTTGGATTTTTGGCATTGTCAAATAGATCTTTGTAAATCTGGAGATTGTTTGCATTTATACCGCCATCCATCATAAATATTATCATTTGTGGTGTATTGCTTTTAGGCAATGAGCCAGGAATATCTTTACCAGAGCATCTACAATTTGGCAATATGCATTTTAATGGATCGCAAGCAGTTGCGTTAACTATAATTAATCATAGAACAGTAAAATCTTAAAATACAATCAATATATATTTTAAATACAGTTAAAATTATTTTAAATTTTCAGCACCTATCGTTGATATCATTTTAATAAATATTAAAAGACACAAAATATTAACAGAGAAATTTAACTCTATATTAGTTTTCATTTAAACTTGATAATAATGTGATTGTGTCTACATTGTGCATGTGATCTTTTAAACTATTGATAAACTTAGAAAAAATTTATATTTACACTAATATTGCACGTGCGAATATTTTGCATATAATATTACATGAGTGAATACTCATAAATCTAAATTCGTCACGTTTTGTCAAAATCAAAAACATTAACATAAATTATTCTAACGTGCTGAGTCACTTTGAAAACTTTAGCGAAATTTTGTTAAATCAATATAAAATAAACTTGATTTTTTTGTTATTAGAAAACATTCATTGTCAAACAGAATAACTTCAGTTTTCAAAAACATTATTAAAAAATCTTAAGGACAAATAATTTTAGGAACTTTTATTGAACATTAACTTTATGAACAATCCAATAAATAAATTAAAAAAGTAAAACTAACGCACAAAATTAATAAGAATCAATAAAAATTCATAAATTAATTAAAAATAAATTTCGTACATATTTATGTGTATCATTTTAATATTTGATTGACTTTTTTCTTTTATCAAAACTAAAAATTAACTGAGGACAATATTTAAAAATATGAAGTTATTTTTATGGAAGTATAAATAGTATCATTAGTAATGTAAAAGAGTTTCTTGATGTCAAGATCATTAACCTCCTGCAATCTTTAAATATACATAAATATGTATGAATGAATTTGTATATGTATGTACGTAAGTTTGCATATGAAAAGCCTTGCATTTTTCGTTTCAGAAATTTATAGATATTGTAATTAACTAAAAATTTGCATATAATAATAAACTGTGAAAATAATTAAACCTACCGTATGGTTTTTTAGTCGGATTTTCCACTTGTGTGTTTACTTTTTGCGATGCAGGATCTGCTCCCAAAATAATTTCATTCAACTTATTTGAAAGCTCACCTTTCTGTATGAAAAGCACAATCATTCCAGCATACAAAAGAGCTATCAAAACACCTGCAAGTACTCCGAGAATAAATTTCAATGTCTTCATTTCTTTTTTTCAGTAAAACTCATTAACAAAAACTCTCATTTCTTGTAAAATATATATATTCCAGTTGTTATTATTCGAATAACTAATGGGTACAATTAAAAAAAATCTGTGAAATCCGTTTCATAAAGTTATCTAGGAAACAAATAAATGTACGTTTTAAATAATTTTCTCAAATATGCAAACAAATATATAATTTATTTCATTATTCCATATAGTTGGTAAACTTATCGTAAGAAATTCCAATTTCCTTAGTAATAGGTTTTATATTTCATCAATTTATTATTTGACAATTCAAAAAACCATTAAAATAAGCTACCAATAGTGTCCTGAATTAGTTTTAGACATTAGATTTAGTTTTAAATAAAGTACGGAGCAATTTAAATGACGTCATAAACAACGCGAGGTAATTAGTCTAGAAATGTTTTCTTAAATTTCCTTGTTAATATATTTGTTTTTGGTATTGCTTGTTTCAGAAATATTTTTAACTAAATTTTTAAAAATCAACTATATAACTAGTATTTTTTATTTTTTCATTTTAATTTTTTTGCTTTAAAACCCATTGCGCGGTGGTTAGAGTTTTGGATCAGAACCAAGAAGTTCGAGGTTCAATGTTGGATCTGGTCAGATATGCGACATTGGTAAGGAAGGAGGCGTGAACTACGTATTTATATGCTTATCCGCGGTGCTCTATGATAAGACTCTAAGAACTTCTTGGAGCACTTTAATAATAGCTATCAAAAAAAAGAAAAAAAAAACTGACTTTTTTGAGCATGCAAAAACTTGTGGTTCGAAACTTTGCATGCGAACTGAAGTTGGTACCTTATCTTTTAATGTTAATTTGCCTTTTGATTAAAAATGAAAAATAAATGACTTAATAAACAACTCGAGGTAATTAGTCTAAAATGTTTTTTAAACTTCCTTGTTGACATATTGGTTTTTAAATCAAATTACATAATTATTTCTTTTCGATGTTTTTTTTTTTAGAATTATTTAGACTGACTTGAATGTAAATGCAAGTATGTAATTGTCTTAAATTGAAGTTTGTAATCTTGCAAGCTCATAAATTGCAATTTGTGTCTTGTCATTTGTTGTGAACTTAACTTTTGATGAAATATGAGAGTTACTTAATTAAAATTGTTAACGAAAGTATTGAAAATTGATAACTGTATGTGTTTATGAAAAAATTTGGTGAAATTTCAGAAAAATTTAAAAGAACTTGATGAGAAATCTTATTTTTAAATGTTTTTTTTCCTTGCTTTTTTGTGGTGGTGTCCAGATTTAAAAGAGTGGCGTTCAACTCTTTCCCGAGTAAAATAAACTCATTCGTGAGAAAAAAAAAGACATTCTTTTTATAATAATTATTTTTATATTCTATAAAAAAGTGACGTAATATAGACAAAGAAGACAACTTGATTTTACAAATTTTGCCAATTATAAAATCTAATTTTATAATTTTAATAAACTAAAGGTCAATTTATTAATTATAATTATTATTTAATTTAAAAATAAACTAAATAATTTATAATTTCAGCGTAAAAAGCAATTTTCCCAGTATTTTAGGTCTGATTTTGATTAGTGCATTTAGATGTCGACATTGTCGATGTCGGCATTTAGATGTCGAGCGAAAATAGAAATTCTGTTTTTATTTGTTTAACCTTTTTTTTTTTTAAACTTAAAAAATAATAACTTAAAAAAAATATTTAGCCCTCGCAATTGCAACTAATTTGCTATTGTAGAAATAAACGTGGGTACTTTTGAATAATTTATTTCCTTGGCTTCTTTAAAAAACTGGTTTTTAAAATTCAACCGAAGTAATATTGCGTTAATTTGTTTAAACTACTATCAACAGGTATTTATAATTTAAGAGAAATTGAGAAAAAAGTTTTTGTTATCAACAAAACTCATAAAATATTAAAGTATGAAAAGTTGAAATATTAACAGAAAAGTTAAAAAAAACAGACGAATTAAAAGAATAAAGTTTTAGTATATTTTATACTTCAAAGCAATCCTTTTACAGATTGTATATCAGCAGCCATATTCACTTCACTCAAATTATTATTCACAATTTTCCATAATTAGAATAATTTGAATAATTAGCCATAATTACAATGGAGAATTGTACCATTCTACATAGTTAGGAGAATAGGGCAATATTACCCAAGTTTCAGCTGAGAAATTTTATGTAACCTCTCCAGGGTTTTGTCTTAGAGTATATAGAAAGTTTTGTTGCCCAAACAAACCACATTTTGTTGCTACTGTCCGTTAATAGGTTGTGCGGCCGTAATATTTGTGCGGCCGTGGCGCAGTGGTTAGAGCGCTTGCTATAGAAGCAGGAGACCCAGGTTCAAAACGAGCTCTGGACATACTTTCGCGTCACGATAAGGAAGGAGGCATGAACTTCCTGGTTAAATGCACTTCCGCGGTGCTCTGTGAAAAGACCATAAGGTCTTCTTGGAGCACCTAAATTCAAAAAAATATATATTTATATATATATATTTAAAAAAAAAATGTAGGACTGTGTACATATTATACGGTGAAATGTTACAATCAGGGTATGATAGGGTAGAGGTGTAGAGGTGTTACAATCATAGAGGTGTATGATTATGCAGTTCAAAAACATGGATTGAAAAAAGCAAAAACAAATTCAAATTTTCAAAATTGTTTCTTTTAAGTAACACTTGATACATTTAACAAAAAATTTATTTTTTTTAAAATCATATTTTTGTAAAATATATATTAGTAGGCAAAAATCCCTATAATGCGCCCAAGCAAGCATATGGTAAAATCCCTATAATGCTGCTTGGGCGCATTATAGGGATTTTACCATATGCTTGCTATAAAATACCCCATAACAGTGCCAGTTATAAAATTAGTATTATTATTTGTTTTATAAAATTCACATAGAAGGTAAAAAAAATTAAATATATATATATTTATATATATGTATATGTATATATATATATATATATATATATATATATATATATATATATATATATATATATATATATATATATATATATATATATATATATATATATATATATATATATATATATATACTCTTCCTGATGATCCAGCAATGGTGAAACTTAAAGTAGAAGATAAAAGTTAGATAAGCGTTTTTAACTAATTTAATTTATTATTGCTCTGTTCTTTAAGAACATTGAGCACTCTATTTGTAAAATACACTAACATAAATTACATATATATATATATATATATATATATATATATATATATATATATATATATATATATATATATATATATATATATATATATATATATATATATATATATATATATATATGTACAGTATCGGACAAAACAAGTGCAACCAAATAATGCTAATTTAGTTTCTTTGTATAAAAGTGCTGCATTTTTTCAATTTAGAGAAATAACTATGTAACTGTTTAGAGACAAAGTTCTTCAAGTTTTATTCATCACAAAGTTCATTATTTGTACACGAAAATTAATAAATTAACTAAAAGTATTAAAAAAAGTTGATTTCCTTTTGGACAAAGCAAGTGCAACACGACAAAATGTTGACCAAGCTGTATTTCGCTATCAATATTTCGTGGCGAATTCTTTGTTGTCGATCACAGCCTTGCATCTTCGAGGCATAGATTCAATCAGGTGATCAATGAAACTTTGTGGAATAGCTTCCCAGGCCTTTTGGATTTGTTCAAACAGTTGATCCTTATTACGAAAACCTTAACAATTAATTCTGCGGTTGACGATCTCCCACAGGTTCTCGATAGGGTTGAGATCCGGAGATTGAGGCGGCCAATCCATCACCGATAGGTGGTTGTCTTGAAACCACTGCTTGACTACTTTTGCAGTGTGTTTCGGATCGTTGTCTTGCCGAAAAACCCATTTTATTGGCATATTCCATTCAGCATGAGGTAACATAACATCTTTCAGGATATTTTTATACATGAAACGGTCCATTATTCCATCGTTTCGATGTATTGGACCTAGATCGTTAGCAGAGAAAGACCCCCAGACAATTGCTTTTGTATCTCGACTGATGATATCCAGGGATCCTTTTTGACGGATCTGACGATCATAGAATCCTCTCTAGAAGTGGTGGAACGCGGTCTTCCACCGTTGTTATCTGCTGCCAACTTCCCCGTAGAACGATATTTGGAACATAGTCTTGATACGGTCCATTTTTTCACGCGAAATTTATCACAAATACTTTTTTATGACATTCCACTTACGAAATCGCCAATAATTTTCTTTCTTAATTCCAATCCAAGACTGTCGGGAGCCATTTTTGCTCTTGAAGTCATAAAATAATAGTAATAAATAATCACGCTTCTCAAGGCTTACCGTGTTACATTTACCTTGTGATGATACAATAATGCTCAGTGGAACACAACGTCTTGGTTGGATGTGGACTGTATTGATGTAATGAAACACTTGTTGTATTTCACTTCTTTTATTGATGTTCTTTGATAAAACACTTTGATAAAACTCACTTTAAAACTGTCTTGATAATACTGACTGATTGACTTCCATATACTGACTGAATTACATGTCGATTTACATCTCTCTTATATAGTAAAATGAACCTGTGTAACCTGTTCTGGAAGATTCTAGATGCTTCTATTCGATGCTTCTGGAAGCTTCTGGATGCGTCGGGATGCTTCTGAATGTTTCTGGATATATCTGGATGCTACTGGATGCTTCCAGATGCTTCTTTGTGAAACTTCTTGAAGCTTCTGCATGCTTCTGGAAACTTCTGGAAACGTCTGGATACTTCCTTTAATTGTTTGATGTTGGTTGTAAATGTTTTGTCCAATACTGTATATATATATATATATATATATATATATATATATATATATATATATATATATATATATATATATATATATATATATATATATATATATATATATATATGTATATATATATATATAAATATATATATATATATATAAATATATATGTATATATATATATATATATATATATATATATATATATATATATATATATATATATAAATATATATATATATTTATATATATACTAAATATATATATATATTTAGTATATATATAAATATATATATATATTTATATATATATATATATATATATATATATATATATATATATATATATATATATATATATATATATATATATATAATATATATATATATTTATATATATACTAAAAAGTTTCAGCACATTTCGTTACTCTTTAAGCGCACATCGTTACTCTTTAAGCGCACACTTTATTAAGCGAACATCGTTTCTGCTTGAGCACATTTCGTTCCTAGACGCACATCGTTCTTCCAACCATAAATTTTGTTCATGCCTAAGTGCAATTCATTCTTAGTAAAAGACTTGGTTTTTCAAATAATCTAATATTTTAATTTGGTAATTATAAATTTTTTCACTATTTGTGAATATTTGCATTATTAAACAATACTTCTTTTTTAATTATTCGTATTTTCAGATATTATATATTCTTTTTTTTTATTTATGTATTTAGCAGAGTCGTTGGTAAGAATGGGGGGGGGGGGGAGAGCAAGTAGAGGCACCTGCTCCCCCGTTTCTTGGCTTATTTGGCGTTAAAAATAATGAAATATGTGCGACCGTGGTGTAGTGGTTAGAGCGCTTGCTTCATAAGCATGAGATCCAGGTTCAAAACGAACTTTGGACATATTTTCGCGTCAAGGTAAGGAAGGAGGCGTGAACTTCCTGGTTAAATGAATTTCCGCAGTGCTCTGTGACAAGACCGTTAGGTCTTCTTGGGGCACCTAAATAAAAACAAAAAAAAACAAAAAACGAAATAGAATATTTTGAATAGGTAAAAAATACAGCACCTTTAGTAGAGCAAAGCGAATGCCTCTTTAAAAACATAATGATAAAATTTTATTCAATTTATGCAAAATCTTATCATAAACTGGTAATTACTAAGCGGTTAAAAAATCCTCGCTAATTCTGAGTTTAAAACTTCGTTTTAAAAACGTGCTTTATTTTTAAAATATAACATCTGAAGTTTTTCTTAAGTACCAGTTATATTATGTTATTTTTTTACTCTCTGTGGTATATATGAGTTTTTTGTTATTTATTAAATTTGTGTAATTAACAGAAAATTGTATTTTTTCTTTTTAAAGAAAATGAAGAAGAATTAAAAGCCTTGTTTCTTATAACCCCATCCTGCGCGGTAAAAAGCAAATATATATACATATATATATTTTATTTAAGGAAGGTAGCAAGGTTAATGTGTCATAAAATGATAGCAGCACTACAGACTTGAGTTTAAAATGTTTGTTTGAGTTTTTTTATGAATTTAAGACTCAAATTACAATTCCCATTTCCTTTATTAGCAATTTTGTAGCCCTATTAAAATGAGGTTTTTATCATCAAAACAGTTTCATGTATATTCAATTTCCATCGCAAATTCTGGCAAATTGTGCTTCTCAATCTAAAACCTGATCCCCGAACCAGCTTTATTGATTGTAGGCTTAAGATTAAGTACGTTGCAAGTTCAAGAAAAAAAAAGTGTTGGAAGGCAAACGCCAATACCAAGGTAAAATACTTAGTCATTAACATCACTGATATAAATTTTCAAGAAAGATCTAAACTCAAAAAAAAGTCATTGGCCAAATCCATTTGTCTTAAGACCAAGAGCAAGAATTTCAAAAACAAGACCAAAAATTTCATTTTTAAAGTCAAGATTTAAGGTTAGGCCTTATAGCGAAGCAAAGAGCAAGCCTCACTGATCAAAAGTTTGTTTTGACAAAAAAAAGCTCGATGATGCAGGGATACTATATTGATTATAACGTTGGTGTTTAAAAGTTTGATAGCAGTATGATCAAAGAACGCAAGTAGTATTGTATAAGAAGTTATTCATCTCCAAACCAATGGCGTTCCGCCTAAAGTAGGGTCTGCGTTTATATTATTTGTTAGTAATTTATATACATTGTTAACCTTTACTGCCCTTACAAAGAAATAAAAAACCTTAAAAACTTAAAGCACTAGTGTTTTAGATTTAATTTAGTTAAAAGGTTTAACTTAAAAAGTAGGTTTTTAGTAGTTTTAACTTTAAGCTATTAAAGGGAAAGCGGAATAGAATCGATAATTAACTGATCGAAAAAACGATTAGTATCGAAAAAAAACTGATCGAAACTCATTTTAATAATTAAGATCAAAAATGTGATTTTCTGATTAATATCGAAAAGTATTTATTTATAGAAATTCACAAATGTAGAACAGTATCGAAAATAATAAATAAAAATAAGATCGAAAACTAATTTTAATGATTAAGATTGAAAATTCGATTTTCTGCTTAATGTCAAAAAAATTTATATCGAAATTCACAAATGTAGAACAATATCGAAAAAAATATATACGGAACAAGATTGTAAACATTATTTAGAAAATAAGTTTGAATATTTATATCAATTGACTATCTAGGGAGAGCATAGAGAGAGTGTGCATATTTCGACTGACTATCTAGGGAGAACATGCAGTGAGTGTACATACATCGACTGAAAGTTTTGGTAGAGGCAGGCAGTCACTTCAATGTCCATTTTAAAGTCAATGTAATTTTCAATGTAATTACATATTTGTTCTTTTAATTAAATGTAATGTTCAATGAAATGTAATTTTCAATATAATTACACATTGTTTCAAACTTATTCTTTTTTTCACAATTTCGATCTTCCTCTGCTTTTTAAATTTTTGATACCATTCATTTTTTTCACAAATTTTCACAAAATAATAATTATTCTAAAAAAATAGAAGGTCAGGGTGGGGGGTGGGGGGAGACAAGGGGTATAAAACTATTTATTATTGCTCTGTTCTTTAAGAACATTGAGCACTCTATTTGTAAAATACACTAACATAATTTACATATATATATATATATATATATATATATATATATATATATATATATATATATATATATATATATATATATATATATATATATATATATATATATATATATATATATATACATATATATATATATTATTTTGAATCGATAAAAGAAACAAAACTAGAACAGAACAACTTCAAGTCACTTTTTGCATTTTTTTAAAACTGATAATGGTTTTGAAGCCAATTTATATATTATTTTTTCATCGTGCCGGAGCTTATTCCAGGTTTTCTCATGGATGCATAATGTTTGTGTACGTTTATAAGTCCCTTTTGTTTTTCTCATTGACTAATGTGCTTATCATGTTACGAAATTTAGATTTTTGGTATTAGCTATATAATGGCTGATATTTGCGAAAATTTTAACATACCAAGAGCTTCGTTCAACTATATATATATATATATATATATATGAATATATATATATACATATATATATATATATATATATATATATATATATATATATATATATATATATATATATATATATATATATATATATATATATTTCTGCCCTTACGAACAACCAAAAACACTATTTAAAGCACTAATTTGTGTTTTAGATTTAATTTAGTTAAAATTTTAACTTTCAAAGTAGGTTTTTAGTAGTTTTAACTTAAAAATACTGAAAATCTACTTTATTAGTTGAGGGCCACTGTTAATTTAACTATAGATTTTTAATGAATGTTTAACCAAACAACGAAATACAATTTTGTTTTCAGTACACGAAAGAAAAAAGATCAATTATGCATTAGTCAAAAGAAATCAATAGTTGCAGTTATGCGCTAGGTTGGGTTTTAAGAAGTTGCAGGGCCGTCGAGAGGGGAGAGGGGGGGGGGGCAAAAGGACAATTTGTCCCGGGCGGCAGATATCCAATGGGGCTCCATATGAAAAGGTTATACCTAAAAAAAAGGTCCTTTATCTATAATATAAGGAAACTTTGATGAATGAGGGCGCCAATCAGGGTTGCTGTTCCAGGCGGCGTTACGGCTTTCGGCAGCCCTGAAAATTGACAGATAATAAACGTTCACAATTATCACAAAAGTGACTGAATATTATTGCTATTATTCTTATTATTATTGTTATTATTGTTATTTTTACTAATGTTACTATTATTGTTATTATATTATATACTCCCTCCGTTCCGAAATGCTGTTCCGATTTCCAATTTAATTTTATTGCTAATTTTGTTTCCAATTTGATTTTATTGCTGATTTTGATGAAAAAAACATCAAATATCTTCAGTAAAATGACTTATTTAGAAAATAAAAAATTATTTGAAAATGTTTTCAAGGGCCACGATGACGGAAGTACCGAGAAGGTCTTGCGCCCCTTCTAGATTTTTGCAATAAGATCTATTTTTTTTACAAATTACGTTTTTTGTGGTACTTTATTTATTAGTTTAGGTTTTTTCGGAGCAGCATATGCAGCAAGCAGCATATGCACATACCGAATAATAATCTAGGGTATCTATCTTATTTTTGTATATCTCATTATCTACACATGCTTTTATATGATAATACAATAAAAATTCAAAAACCTAGATTATTTGTTGGTGTCTCTCTCCTTTATTCATTTAAAAATATTAAAAACACATTTAAAATCATTTTAAACCCATATTTTCTCTGTTTCTAAGTTTATTATTATTGCAGTAAATGCAATCAGAGCGCTAGTAATTAAACTCCTGATTTTTTTGTTACAGATTTAAAAACAAATAAAGTCATCTATTAAAGCATGAAGTATTAAAACTAAATAGTTTTAGCAACTATTAAATAATTTAATACAAAATAATAATTTTTCAAAAGCTAATACTATATATAATTTTTTTCCACTAAAAATTGTTACAATGTTATTAAATTCTTAACTTTATAATTCATTTTTAACAAATCGGAACAGTATTTTAGGACAAAATATTTTATAAAAAAAACATCCTTTTTAGAAATTAATGGTATGGTGGTAAAAGATAATATTATTGTCATGAATTGCTCATAATATTATAGAAAAAGATTTAAATTTTACATAAAAAAATATTTTTAATTAAAAACATAATTTATTTTCAATAATTTTTTACACTGAATGCAAATCAGATCAGTATTTTGGAACAGAGGGAGTATTATTATATAATAAAAAGTCTTTAATTCATGAAAATATAATAGTAATATTGTAATAATATTACAATATTACTATTATTAAATTTTGATGAATTAAAAACTTTTGATTTCATTCTTCTTTATGTCGTAACGATGTGAATAATTTTATACTCGTCATACTTATTGAGATTCTATCTTCAAGTCAATTATAAGTTTCACTTTCACAGAAGTTAATATATACAGCATTTCATATGGGTTCACAGTGTTTTATTTCAACACTTTTCACAGAAGGTAATGTATACAGCATTTCATATGGGTTCACAGTGTTTTATTTCAACACTTTCACAGAAGTTAATGTATACAGCATTTCATATGAATTCACAGCGTTTTATTTCAACACTTTCATAGAAGTTAATGTATACAGCATTTTATATGAGTTCACAGTGTTTTATTTCAACACTTTCACAGAAGTCAATGTATACAGCATTTCATATGGGTTCACAGTGTTTTATTTCAACACTTTCACAGAAGTCAATGTATACAGCATTTCATATGGGTTCACAGTGTTTTATTTCAACACTTTCACAGAAGTCAATGTATACATCATTTCATATGGGTTCACAGTGTTTTATTTCAACACTTTCACAGAACCGAATCAGAGTAATAGACAAATTTTCTAATTTATCTGAAGCCGTTTGTTTATTATACAATATTGAATTTGTTTATTGAAATTGAGTTTGTTTATTATGCAATATTGTTTATTATACAATATTGAAATGACTAAAGAAAAAAGAAGTTTACAAGAAGAATTATTCGCGATGAGAAGTATGACTGTTGGAGAGCCTTCGTATTTACCAGATATTATTTTTGAGCCTTTAAGTATATGTCTATCTTGAGCATTATTCAAGCGTTTAAGAAATGACTTTCAGCTACCTAGTCACAGTCCTAAACAAAATTGATCTCAAGAGCAAATAAACTTTATACTGTATCTTTAGTTTTTAAGATCTTTCACAGTTTGGAAGACAGACAGGGCTCGTGCGTTATAATGTTTGATGAATTATACAATAAAGCAACACATTCTTGGTGGAAAATATTTTCATGGTGGAAAAGTCTATGGTTGAGCTCAAGATAATCTGGAGAAGTTTGCCAGAACACTCCTTTCTGTAATGGTTCAATTCTTATTTCCATGACCTGCATATATTGTTAGTATTATATATAGTGTTGTTGCTGATTTATTTGAATCTATTGAACAATCCAGTGGAAAGTTATTTCCGTAATTTGTGATAATAATCAAGTAAATAAACATTTTTTAATCTATTTGATACCATTCCTAAAAGACCTTGGAGAACCAAAACAAATATATTTTTGTTATGTGATTATGTCCACTTATGGAAGAATATACGTAATTGGTTTACCAAAGAGACTAAAGAGATAAAACTTCAATTAAGGGAAGCTAATGAGTTAGCTGATCAAAAAGATTTTAAGAAACTGAGATTGTAAGAGTTTAACGCGTTTATTGCATTATCTTGTCTAAATGAGTCAGCCATGTCTCCTAAGCCTGTAAAAAGGCAAAATGTGAAACTAGTTATGTGTATTTTTTGTGAGGAAACCCTGACAGCTTTGAAAACAAACCAAATTATAAATCAGGAACAAGTTAAAGGTACTGTTACTTTTCTGCAAATTTTTATTGATGTATGGAAAATTATAAATGAATGAAGATTGCCTGATAATGTAAGATTGCTAGATCCTTTGAGAGCTGTTATTCAAAGTGCTAAAGATAATTGTTTGCAACATTTATCAAAAATAGCAAAAATGTGCAAAAATATTGGTGCAAGTGAGATATGTGAGATATTGCAGATGCAATATCTCACACATTAAGAGATTCAATAAACTTGAATAGCTTTTTACTTGAAACTAGTCAAGATCATCAATTCATTATGCTTGGTGATTTATCACTTGATCCTTTACAGAAAGCCTTTGGTAAATTAAGACAGGGTGCTGGTGGTGCCTATTTTATTTCTGCACAGCAAGTCGTTTATCAAATTCGTATTCACCATGCCTTATTACTACTTTGATGCAGACTTTTATGATTGCTAAGAGCATCATTTTTGTGATGGAGAGATTTTTGAAATACTGAATGATTTAGAAGAGATTAGGAAACCAGACAGCAAAATGGGGTGTGTTTATATTGGTGGGTACATTGTTCACAAAACCAAAATGGATAATGTTAAAGATACTTTTATTTATTATGAAAAGTAAAACAGTTACTTGAAAGAACTAAATTGGGGAGATTTAATCAATTTTGAATTTGCTAGAATACTCTGACATTAAAAATCAAATATTTGCTGTTGGCAGTGACACTACTGGATCTAATACTGAAGCACACTCTGGAGCTGTTGTTATTCTTAGCACTATTCATATTATTACAGTTATACGGTTTCTATGTAGAAGACATATACTAGAAATACAAATCTCACAATTTATGGAAGATTCGACTGGAGAGAAGCAGAAGGACCTAAGTTAAGGGCTGTATGTCAAACTCCAGAAAAATTAGTGTTTATTCAAGAAAGAGGTTAAAATGATAATAGACCTAGTTAGATTTTATTGGAGTCAGCATTAGGTTGAGTATTTTATGAAATTGCTAAGAAAGCTCTGGAGTTTGGAAAAGAGGCTCTTGCCTTAAAAACCTTTACGAGGAGTGATTACTGAAAACTATGCGAGCTTTTTGTATTCTCTATTTAGGAGGAGAAGTACCAGTGGATTTTATTTTCATTAACCTGGAGTATGCCATGAAGCTAGGTACAGTATTTTGAAATAATAAATGCGTTAGTATATTAAATAAAACATAAATAAAATATAATAAATAAATATTAACATTGACAAAATTTTACTCTTTAGGTTTATGGCTGATGTTTTATATTCTGAAAATAACAGATAAAATTACCATGATTATGAGCAAAGTGGAAAAAAAAGATAATTGAGACAGCAGCCTTCTTTACATCTGTCTGGTATCTTGGTTTTAAAGTTAAATGAACTTGCCGCTTTCAAGAATGCTTTTTACATTAAAGATAAATATTCCTATCTTGGTTTGACATTGCTTGCTTATATGCAAAGATATAACTGGTACTTGACTGAGCAGTTGGCGCTGCTGTCTCTAGATAATGAAGATGTAGAACAGGAAGTAAAGGAAGAGATGTTGGAAAGATTAGTTCAGTGTGACGTTCCTGACAAGTTAAAAATTGCAAAACCTGAACTACTAATCATGTCGGAGTTCACTGAGCTTTGGGTAGGTCCAGTTCTTAAAGCTCAGTAGTTCCAAAAAGTCGAGTAGCCGTAGAGCAGTAATTAGCGCATTTTCCTCAGAAACTAGAGATTCGTGGTTCAACGCCAGCCTCTGGCATATTTTGTAACATTGCTAAGGAAGGAGATGTGAACGTCCTTTCAAACGCTCTTCCGCGGTGCTCTGAGATGAAACCGTAAGGACTTCTTGGGGCACCTAAAATAAATAAAAAAGTAATTATGTTTGTTATATTTAAGTGCTTTTTTAATGTACAATTTTGTGGATTATTGAATTATGTTAAGTTTATGGGAACATATGTAAAAAGATAATTTATGGAAAAGAAAATGTATTATTTGTCTTTAGGCATATTTACATATGCAAAAAGTTTTTATTTATTTAAAAAGAATAGTTTAATTTAGTAAAAATATATTAGTTTGTTTACGAGAAAAAAGGATTTTTAATTTCTCGTTGTGTTTAAAGCGAGAAAACTACATCATCTGGTACTTTTAATTTTAATGTCGTCTATATAAATTTATTGTCGTTCAAAAATGCCGTTTTCACTTAGAAAATTATACTTTAAATGGGTCAAATGTATTTTGTTCATTTAAATAACACTCGAAAGTGGAAAAACAGTATACTATTTGTCAAAAATAATCATTTCATTCACCTTAACATAAAAGTTTACACCCTAGCATAAATGTTTACACCCTAACATAAATATTTTACAACAGAGAGCACTAAAAAATAAAATTTCTGCAGGACCAAGGCAAACTATGATCTTTTAATAAAAACGCTTTGAAGCTACAACTACAAGGTGTCTAGAATGAGAAGGAGTCTGTGAAAAGTCAAAAACTCCAATTAACCTAAGGAGTCTAATGAGCTCTTGATGTACTAATGTATGATGAATGTCATCACCTAGATTCTTATTCAAAAAAAATTTGAGTTAATAAAGTTCAATTTAATTGTACGTTTTATGTTTGTATTTACATTATTAGAGAAATCAATTACATAAAATAATTAAAAATAAAGAAAATAACGTCAAGACAACCCATAACCACTCCTAAAATGACTACTTGTGCAATCATAACCACTACTGAAGACTAAATATACCCAAATTTGAATTCCTCAACCTCAGTTACCAGTAATCAGACATGCAACTGTCCCATCGAATTGAAAAACCATTTTGACATCCAAGGACTACCCTTGATTTCAAATTTGAATTCTCTGATTGCAATTATCTATATTTTGACATAAAACATGTCCCATCTAATTGAAAATAACATATACTTTTATACAATATAAATATATTGGTAAGAAAACATCAATTAATTGATGTTTTTTTACCAATATAATTATATTGTATAAGAGTATATGTTAACATATACTCTTATACAATATAATTATATTGGTAAGTAAACATCAATTAATACGAATTCTCTTAACACAATTATTAATTTATTATTAGAATTTTAGCTGGATTATGGTTATCAGCATCGTAAATATAAAACAAAATTTTTTTTGTAAAGTTAGAAACAGTTTAAAAGTAACTGACGTCAGTAATTGAATGGCTTCTTTTTTGTTTACTTAAAAGTGTAAAAAACGGAATCTTAAAATTAGTTTTCACAAACTGCCCGTTATCTAAATTAATTCCACCATGTAAAGGTGAACATTGGAACCTCTGTATTTCAAGAGCTTCGCGCACTTTTTGATCAAATTTTTTTGTTTCAATTGTTTTTACGTTTTTGGACTTTATTTCTTGTGAGCAAAACTTATTATGGGTGGCTAATGCAGACTGATTATGTTTCCCCTCATTTAAACTTTTTAGATGTTGTTGAGTTCGAGTCCTCATTTGAAGTTTAGTTTCGCCTACTTATCTCTCTGAGCATTTGCATTCAATCAAACAAGTTCCAGTTTGACTATTATGTGGCAATTTAGTTTTGTTTTTTGACGTTAGCAATGTTCTTAAATATCGATTTGATTTGAAGGCTACTCTTTAGCCAGCTTTCCGAAATATTTTCCTTAGTTTCGAGATAGTGATTGCATCCACGGTAACGATACTGTAGGGAGGTTAAGAGAGTCTTATTGAATTTTGTTGATTTTTAGGGACCGTTTATTTCCAATTAAGTTTGCAATCAGTTTAAGTTAGCATATCTTGTACCCATTTTCGTTAAACATTTGAATAAGGAATTTAATCTCATCTTGTAAATATAAATTACTGCATAAAGAATAAACTCTGTGAACGTAACCTTAAAATATTGTATTTAGAATCTCAGGGTCATGATTGAGTGAGGTTTAATTTGGATATTAGTAATGGCTTCCTTTTTGTAAACTTTAAACTCGTATTTTCCTTTGTTGTTATTTATTATGGTTAAATAAAGGAAGCTTAGAGTTCTACTTTTTGCTTTCAGTTTTGATCGTATATTGTATTGTAGGGTGTTTTTTTTTTAAGATAGTTAGGAATCGATCTGCTTCTTGGGTGTTGGAAAATCTAGCGTGACTATCGTCGATACATCTTAAATAGGATTTAGGTCAAGATAAGGATTTACTGTCATTGCAATTTTGAAAGCGTTTTGTTCATAATGTTGTAAAAATGATTCTGCAAGTACGACCATAAATGAAAGATCTATAGGACCAAAATTCTAAAGTTCATGGATTTCGTTGTTCCACAGGAAATAACAACGGTGTAAACAAAGCTCTATGAGTTGTCTTGTTTCAGATATAGTAAGTTTAGTTTAATATTTGTAGAAATTATCTTTATTTACTCGGTCTATAAGAATTAAAGTGGCTTCCTTTTGTGGTATTAATGGATATAAGTTTATTACATTAAATTTATTTATATATTTGTTAAACACCCACTATATATTACAAGTAAGGTAAATAAAAAGTTTCAAAAAAAATCTCTAGGATCTAGGAATTTTATTTTCAAGAACATCCTTGAAGATTGTTCTTTGTTCTTTTGAGTTCCAGTACTTAACTGCACATTTTAAGATTTTAAGATCCTTTTCAGGAATTATATTTTTTAAACCAGTAATTTTTCTTTTTTCTTTGTGTTGCATTAGTTTCTCTATATTTAATTTATGACTATTGCACAGAGCCTTGACGCTATCTACAAAAGGTCGTGGACCTGATTCTTTGTTCAACTGCGACTTAAGAATATCAAATGTCATTTTATTTTTCAACAGGCGAATAAATAAGTTTATCTTATTTTGTTGCGTAATTATAGATATATCTTCAATACAAAATAGGGGATGTATATAATTTTTACTATGTTTTGAAACGTTTAGTAGTGACTTCAGTGCAATTCTTCCTACTATATCAAGCTTTTGCAATAACATTTCTTTATGGTCGCAAAGCTCAAGACCATACGTTAGTGTTGGAACAGCTAAAGTTTTATATAACTGGACAATAGAGTTTGGGTGAACAAAACAAATTCCAGCTTGAATTAAAGACTGTATTACTGCCCGGAAATGGGATATTCGGTTATCAATGTTTAAACGATTAAGTGAGGCAATTGGTGAATATTTTGTGTCCCATATAAAGCCTAGATGAGTAAGTTTATTGTCTAGTTTTATTATTTGGTGGTTGAGTGTTATCGTGCATTTTTTAATTTGATGTTTTCCGGTGACCAAAAACTCGGTTTTGTCAGCATTCAATTTTATGCAATTTTCTTTTGTGTAAATGTTACAGATATTAATTAGCTTTTGTAGGCCAGAGATGGTGGTTTTGAGTGTAAAGATTGTACAAATGAGGCGAGAGAATCGATCCCTGTCTCACTCCTTGCGTTAGATAGAATGGAGATGATTTGCAACCTAGATAAGACACAGAAGCACTACTTTCCCTGTATAATGACGCTATTGTATTAACAATATACAGTGGTAATTTTTTTTTATTGTACAGTTTCTCAAAAAGAATGTCCCAGTTGCAGCTGTCAAAAGCTTTTTCAGCATCGAGGGAACAGAGATAAACAGGTGAGTTGTTGTTGTTGTAGTGTTTAATTGTTTCACTAATAACAAATTCGGCGTGTAGGGTTGAGCTATTTTTGGTGAAACCGAATTGAAGAGGATGAGCTTCTTTTAGATCTGGACAGATTATTAGGATTATATATTCGATTAGTTTTGTGAAGATTGGAATGATGCTGATACCACGGTAGTTATTTGGATTAGTTAATGATTTTTTATAAGATTTAGCAAGTGATATTATAAGTGATGTAGACATCGACTTTGGCGTTTGATCATGATTAAGAGAAAATGTGAAGAATTTTTTTAGCCATTCTATTAGGGCTTCACAACGCAAATATTTTAAATGTTCTGCAGAGATTCCAAATGCATCTTTGGTTTTGTTTAATTTTAGGCAAGAGATAGCCGTTCTTATAATTTCAACTGATATTATTACAAAGTCAAATTTTGTACAAGGTGGAACTTGAAAACTCGTCGCGGTATGCGTTATAGATTTAGTGTTCAACCGTTTTTCGAAACTATCGGCGAATTGTCTTGTGATTGACTCCTTGTCCTTTTTATTATTTATTGTAAATAACTTTGAGTTTGCATCAGTAAAGTTTGCACCAACAAAAATTTCAAATTCACGAACAATTCTTTCGCCAGCAATTGTTTTGTTTTCCGAAATTTTTGTGCCAAAAACGGCCTCTGACACCCTATGTTTTTTCATTATAGGCAAATTTTGCGTTTTTTGAATTGACTTACTTTTTCTGCCAACTAAAATAAACTTATCATTGTTTGTTTTTGGTGATGCTAGAATAATATCCGAATTTAAATTTTTTGTTTTTTCATTAGTACTTGCGGTTGATTTTATTTGAGCTACGACATTTGCATACGTTTTTAATAACTGTGGTTGATTTTTATCGTGTGAAAATGTTTTATCCAAAGTTTGCTGAATTATACTATTTGTTACATCTGGAATAATTTTTTTATTTTCACTATGCGCAAAACAATCGAGTTTTAGTTTCGGCGTTTGACTCGGCTGAAGGATAACGGGGTCCAGTTCCAAATGTTTGTTTGTTATCTTTAATTTTTCAATATTCTTATTTTGAAAAACTATTTTTTCTTTTAATAGTTGGAGTTCCTCTTTTATTTCTTTAAACTCTTCTTTTCTTTCTTTGTTTTCTTTCTGTATTTCCTTTGAAATATGAATCAGCACTTTTAATGATAAAATTAGAAATTTATCGTGTGAAGGTTGGTCGGTATTTTTTGTTGAGATGACAACTTTACTAATTTCTTTGTGAAACTGTTTTTCACATAACGTGATTGTGAATATATAAATATCGTCAAGACATAAATTCGTTTTATACCTTTTACGAAGGTTTTTTTCGACTGGGTTTACTGGGTCTAGTGTTACATTTATCTCGTTAAACTCATCGGTACAAAATGCATCCACTATTTCAGCAAATAGCCGTTCTCGAAGAGTTCGAATTAGATTTTCCGATAATAGATTCATATTTAGTATAATTACATCTTTCGGATGCGAGCATATTTCATCAATATTCTTTAGAAAATTATCTTCAAAAGTATTTATATCACACTTCAGATTATCAAAGATGTCCTCGATTGAACGTGGTGGCATCTTGGCTTTGTAAATAAAAAGAATATAAATTCTTTCGTCGATAAAAATCCATTAAAAAATTACTTTTTTTTTTACAGTTTTCTTTTCTCTTGAAACTCGTCTTGCTTGTATAAAAGTTGCGGTCTGATAAATGGAACTTGAACCTCGTTTTTGTAAGTCTCCCATAAATTTGGCTTACTAATAAAATCAAAAGAATTTTTCAGACGTGTTTGGTTTATGTTTTATTTTACTATTATAAATACTACTATTTTATAACTAACATTATACTAATATAATTACTATTATAAATACTACTAGTATTTTGTTTTACTAAGTAGTTCGATATTCCATAATTAGGAGTGCCGAGAGCTGATCTAGCTGTTCTCATAAGATACGATTACGATAAGATTTTCAAATTTGCGAGCTTTAATTAAACCATATACGGGATGGGATTAATCGGATATATATATATATATATATATATATATATATATATATATATATATATATATATATATATATATATATATATATATATATATATATATACATATATATATATATATATATATATATATATATATATATATATATATATATATATATATATATATATATATATATATATTTAAACAAGTTTAAAAAGTATTCTACACAATAAAGTGCTCAATGTTCTTAAAAGAACAGAGCAATTATGTATTAGTAGAAAATCACTTAACAAAAATTTTTTCCATTCGACACTGTGTTTAATCAACAAAGATTCATCAGATAAAAAAACTAAATATATATATATATATATATGTATATATATATATATAATATATATATATATATATATATATATATATATATATACATATATATATATACATATATATATATATATATATATGTATATATATATATATATATATATATATATATATATATATATATATATATATATATATATATATATATATATTTACATGAATATTAGTTAAATTAACTTAAATTTTAAATTTTCTCGATAAATACGTAATAAATGATATGTACATATATATATATATATACATATATATATATATATATATATATATATATATATATATATATATATATATATATATATATATATATATATATATATATATATATATATATATATATATATATAAATACTTATCTAATTTTTAGTTATCTTCAACAGCATGTTTCTCCATCAGTTGGTTCATCAGGAATGTATATACAGAAAATACACTGAAATTTAATGATTATTCAATCATAAATGAAACTTTTCATTCATGATTGAATAATCATAAGCTTATTTCTAGTAGGATAGCAAAGAGCTGCAGGGCCCGCAGTCGCTGAAGGGCCCAGAGTTATTAGGGGCCTTAGCTAAATTTTCCAAATTATTTTTATTTAAAGTATTTAAAGTCATTTAAAGTATTTAAAGTCATTCTTAAAAATAATATTCATGTGTATAAACATAGCCACATTAGGAATTTTCAGAGTTCGGAAAAATTTGTATTCGCAGATATTCGCCAATAAATTGTGCCCATATATTCGCATAATTATGCGCTTACTTAGGCGCATAACTTTTTTTCAATTTCAAATCATTAAAAACCAAATCAAATCATAAAAAGTTGATTTGACTAGACAGACAGATAAAAAAACGAATTTTAATTCCAAATTATATGTAATTTTAAATTAATTTTTGAAACAAAAAAATCATTCCACTATTAAATCTCTTTATTTAACGCACTTTTATAGTTAATAACTTTAAATTATTAGTTATAAAAGTGCTTTAGTTAAAGAGATAAGTAAAAGCAATTTTTCCTCAAACAGAAAAAAAAATATTTAAAAACTCACAAAATTATCAATAAACGCCAATATGGTTTTTAAAAGCTACACTCAACTGAGCATGCAATCTTTGACTTCTCAAATAGAATAAGTAAATCTTTGAAACAAAAAAAAACCATATTAGGGATCTTTATTGACTTGTCATAGGCATTTGACACCGTGAACCATGAGATATTAGTTACAAAAATGAAAAACTATGATATAAAAAATCAAGCTTTAAATTGGTTTAAAAAGTTTTAGAACTCTTTTAATAAATATGTTATCGATAAAAAGAAAAGTAAAAATCCCAAAGTTCCATTCTTGCTCTTCTTTTATTTCTTATTTATATAAACGATCTTCCAAACGCCTCTAATATCTTTAAAACTATAATGTTTGCCGACGATAAAAACTTATTTTACTCGTCAAAGACAATCGAAGACCTCTTTGAAAAAACAAATGCTGAACTAAAAAAAGTTACTATATGGTTTAAATCAAATAAGCTGTCACTCAATATAAATAAGCTAAGTATATACTATTCCACTCTAATCAACAAATTAAAAAAATACCCGTGAACCTACCAACAATTAATATAGAAAATATAACCATCAAAAGAGCTCTGAATACAAATCTTTTAGGAGTTCTAATTGATGAACACTTCTCCTGGAAACCCCACATAAACTACATAAACACAAAAACATCAAAGAACATAGGTTTACTTTACAAGGCAAGACCATTTTTATCACAAAAAAGTCTAAAACTTGTCTACTTTTCATTCGTACATAGCTATCTCATGTATGCCAATATAACATGGGGCATTACCAACAAATCTAAATTAGAACCACTTTACTTTCGTCAAAAACACGCTTCAAGACTAATATACAACAAAAGCAAACTTACTCATGCTTAACCCTTACTGGAACAAATGTACGCACTAAATGTATTTCAATTAAATATTTTTCAAAATATACTATTCATGTTTAAATATAAACTAAGTCTGGTTCCAGAGCATTTTACAGCACACTTTTTTAAAAACAATATTTTAAATACAATACAAGAGCAACAGGTAACTTTAAGATACCTTTTGAAACAAAAAGACTCTCAAAATTCTCAATTACATATCGTGGTCCCTATTTATTTAACAAACTAGTTTCCAGAAACGAATCACTATTAAACTTTAACAACGAACACTCTCTGAAAATAAAACTAAAAACTACAATAATCAAATTGAACAACTCTAAGAAATTTTTTTAAATTTAAATAAAAAAATAAATAAATTTAAAAAAAATAAATAACTTAACTTTTAATACAAATTGATAAAAATAATAATAATAATATAAATAACAAGATATATATGTAACACATACATGTATACCACGTATGCAACTGACTTTTTGTGAATTACACGTCTCTGAAAAAGGTACTCGATGACAAGACTGACTTCTGCGAAGTCTTCTGCGAGCTTCCTATAACTACAAATAAGTAATTCTTTTTATCAATCTTACACAAATTTCGTTTTAGCATATTTATGCACTAACATTATTTTGAAATATGGTAAATAAACTTAGATATAACTAAACAAACTGAAAAAAATAAACTTAGATATAACTAAATAAACTGAAATATGGTAAATAACATTATTTTGAAATATGGTAAATAAAAAGAGAAACATCTAAACACTCCTCCGAAAAATCAGCAGATTTATTTTTATTTATTGTATTTTTTATTTTAATTTGAAGAATATAGAGATATATTTTTCGGATTATTTTTACGTACACGTTATTATATTATTGTAATTGGTATTTATTTTAATCATGTATCGGAGCTGTATGCAGTTATATTTTTATTTACTTCGTATATTTTAAACTTTATATTTATGATATTTATATTTGTATACCTTTACCGCCAATCTGTGATTGGTTACTTGTAAATACTTTGTAGTTGTAAAATAAACATGTATATAAAAAAAAAAAAAGAAATAAGAAACGACTGTTTGCAAAACGAAAAGCCGAATCATCTTCAACAACGACATCATAATCTTACCTGAAACATGCAAAGTAGTCGACAATGTGATGAATTCTGAAGAATCAAAAAAATGAAATCGATATGAAAATAGCACATTTCCTTTTCCGAACTGGAATATCTCTTCGTCTTGTTAAATCTGAAGCTTTTAAGATTTGATTAAAGCACTAAATCCATCGTATGCTTCATAAATACCGTACGCAAAAACGCTGTTAGGTTCGCTTCTTGATAAAAAGTACGCAGATGCTCCGCTAGATTGAAAGAAATTCTAAAATCATTTGAAAATTTAACGCTCGTCAGTGATGGTTGAAGAAATATTGGCGGCGATCATATAGTAAACATTTGCATCAAGACACTAAACTCAAAACCGTTTTTCTATACTTTAATCAACACACCGGGCATTATTCAAAACGCTGCAGCTGTTGCTAGTGCCATTATTAAATTAATCGAGACTCTCGGGTATCAAAGGTTCAGAAGCATAGTTACTGACAACGCCACAGTAATGAAAGCTGTTGGAAATTAATTGAAGAAAAATGTCCACACATCTCAACGTATGGCTGTGCAGCACACAGTATGAATCTTCTCGTTCAGGACATTTTCAGTACTGCTGAAAGTTCAAAGACCATCAAAAAAGCTAAAAAAAGCATCAAGTTTTTGAAAAATCATCACATTGTTAAAGCAAAGTTTGACGAAAAGAGAATTGCAGCTAATATTCCTCGCTCACTCATTACGCCTGTTTCGACTCGATGGTCAGTCAAACTAATTCAATAAACGATCTTTGTATGGCAAAGTATGTTTTGACCAACTTGCGGATGAGGAAAATGCATCCTTGAAAGAAATTGCTCTAAAAACATATTCGGCTGCTGTTTTGGCGCTAACTAAATCAAATGCTTTCAGGGATATTTTGGCAAAAATCGTAAAAGATATCGAATATCCTTCTAACATCATTAGAAGAATTGAAAATGATGATACTTCATTATCTTTGGTGTAGTATTATTTTGGTGAAATGTACAAGAAATTCGCAAATGATGAAATTATTCAGGAAATGGTTGTGAAGCGCTTTTATTTCTTATCACTTCAAATATGGGAATTGCCTATATGCTGACATTAAAGAATGCTGCAGAAGGATTCTATTTTGGCGAGGATAAGACTGATATAATGAGTTCGATTTCAGAATTAGCCTCCAAAATCAAATCAAACAATTGCTAAGACAGTTATAAGTGAAATGATTAAATTAGTTAGAAAAATGACAACACTTACAAAAAAAAGAAAAGAGACAATTTTTAAAATAGGCGCAAAGAATTATTAGAACATTGTTGGTTGTCAGAAATTTCCAGCAGTCTTTGAATTTGCAAAATCTATTGCTGAAATAATTTGCTTAGCAACAGCAGAGAGAACAATTTTTCGATTTATTCATTCACGATTGAGAAATCGCTTGACAAACGAACGCGTAAAAAAAGTTTCAATATATACCAATAGCGTTTTATTGGGTACAAACGATAAAAATGACTACATTTTAGAGGAAGGAGCAGTTCTCAGCGAGTTTGAATGTAACAAAATTATAAATGAGCAAATGTAATGCAAAAATAAATTAAATTGTTAATACATTTGTTAATAAATTGTTAATAAATTTGTTAATAAATTTGTTAATAAATTTGTTAATAAATTTGTAAATAAATTTGTTAATAAACTTGTTAATAAATTTGTTAATAAATTGTTAATAAATTAAATTGTTAAAAATAAATTAAATTGTTAATTGTTTTGTGATATAGAAGTTCGTTTTAAAGTCATGAAAATAATTTGAAATATTTAATAATAAAATTAATAACAGAAAATTGATTGAAAACTAATTTTTTTAAATTTAGAGTAATTTGCGTTTGATTTGAAATGTTTTTTTTTTTTCTTTATTTGACTATATTTAGGTAATTTCACATACCATTCATCTGTTAATTTTGTATGCGCATCATTGGCATATTATGCGCATAACTTTTGAATAGTATGCGCATACATTTGCCGATACGCCCATACGCTCCGAACCCTAGGAATTTTAGCAATTATTATATAGTTAAGAACTACAAATTCTTTTTCAGACTATTTTTCAGCTTTAATAATAATAATTGTGACTAATATTTCAAATACTGAGTTTTTTCTTTATTTATATCTAAAAAGTTAAACAAACTCATAAGTATACAATTCAGTTAAGTGGTAAGTATGATGTCGTAAGGTTTTAAAGCAAAGTACAATAGTGAAGCTATTAAAACATTAACTCATTAAAACATTAACTCATTAAAACATAACCTCATTAACGTATTAAAACTCATTAACGTATTAAAACTCATTAACGTATTAAAACTCATTAACGTATTAAAACAGCAACTCACTTTAAAAAAAGATTGCTAATACTGACATTGAGGTGGCAGTGTAGCTATCTTTATTACTGATGTTAACAATAAACACATACTTATCTAGGTTATACAGACCAAATGATGCTAATTTAACATAATATATCGCCGAATCCATCAAATTAACTCATAGCTTAATTAGAATACCCTATGATGGCTGCTTCATTGTTGGTAATTTTAACTTATCACATTTCCTAAGTCCAGACACCCTATGGTTTCTCAAATTATATGTTGGACTTGTTATTTACCTACAGCAGTAATTTTGTCTTAAAATTGTTTCCTAGTTCTATATTAGATAATAATACTAAGGTCTGCTTTAGTATCACTTGAGGAATTTTAGTTTTGAAACCGTTTCCCAAAAGTGAATATCAGTTGTTTAGTTAGAGCACAGATGATTACGACTTAATATCAAATTTTATTGCATCAATCAACTGGAATATTTTATTTTTGCATAAAACCGCAGATCAAATGTTTAATTTATTAATTTCTAACAACTGTACTGTTTGCGAATATTTTATCCCAAAGGTTAATAACAAAGAAAAAGTATAATTCTTGGGTTACTCCACATATTGAAAACCTAATCCTAGAAAAAAAATCTACTTGTTAAATCAACTGCTTAACTAATTAGAAAGAATAACCTTTAAACAATCTTAAATTAAGCTGCTATCTCCTTAATCGTTCCGTAAAGGCTGACATATTTAAAGCAAAAAGAGCGCATAAAAAAGAAATAATTTTAAAATCCCTCTGAATAATTTCTATCTTTACAAAAGTAATATTAACCTGAATGAACTTATAATGTCAACTTTTTCTATTTCAGACATTATTAACTGACTAATCTAAACCCCTATAAAGATTTTTTGCCTTTACAAAAATTCTTTAATTTTGGCATACTCACTCTCTAGTAGTCTTTTCGCATTCTCACTCTCTAGTAGAATAATTTTGGCATACTCACTCTCTAGTAGAAGTTATCAACCTTTAATTCGGTCTATAAAAGAACGGAAGATAAATTACTTGCTGAAAACTATGGACTTACTTCACTAAACTCTGTTGCCTGCAAAATAATCAAAATACTTGTTAACAACAAAATCTTCACGATAATAAAATAATAATAAACGATAAAACGATGATAAAATGCTCTCAGCAAACCACCATGGCTTTTTTCACCATAAATTATGCATGACTAATGTAATTTTTTATTAATATTATTTATGCTAATATTATTTCATCTTCTATAGTATTTCACCAATTTATTGATGTAATCTCGATCTTGCCAAAGCGTTGATTCTCTACCTCAAAACACACATATGTTAAATTAAGATAATTTGGAATAAATGGAAACAAAATAAAAAGGTGTAATACATCAATCTCTAAAAAGCTCTACTAAAGTGCGTAATTTAGGAGTCATTAATTTATGTAAAGTCAAGTGGAGCACACATTTTTGAACAGTAATCTCAAAGTCCTTATAAATTCTTGGTATGCAAAAAGACATTCATATGCATTGATGAAAATATGGCTCTCAAGTTTTATAAAGTGTTTATAAGGCCACACCATAAATATACAGTGCCCGTTTGAGCTTCTTATTTAAAAACTGATAAAACCTAGGTTGAATCTATTCAACTCAAAGCAACAAAATGGACTTCCAGTTTGAGACATCTGTTGTAATGCGAAAGACTAAGAGAATTGAATCTACCATCAATGACTAAGTGTTTTGGTTGGGGCAACGATAAGCTTAGGGTTAAGAGAAATTTTCCGCAGTTTTTTTCTGCATCATTTTTACTCATTGAAAATTTCTGCATTTTTGCATTTTACCTGTTTCCACTCTAACATATTATGATATAAGTTTCTCATTTAAAAATATAAGAGCAGTACTTATGTTATATTTGACATTACCCAGCGTAGCAACTGCAAGAAGGTTCTTAAGCACATCAAAACACATTACGGACATCAATCGCGCAAATCATTTTGTGTGCACCAGACCTAATAGCTACTGGAGCAGAAATAGCAATTAAATGTAAAAGATGTTATAGACCATTTTGTAGCTAGGAAGACAAGAAAAAAACTTTCATTAGTTTTTCTACTTATTAGACTTACCTAGTATAACAATCTGGTTTCTATTAAAATAAAACAAAATTGTATTTAAAAATAAGGTTTTTGTTTTCATGTATAAATTTTATCACAAAAAGAGAAGGGAGGGGGGGGGGAGCAGAGAAATAGTTTAGGGGCCCGGATTAAAATTTTGCGGGAAGGCCTATTTTTTATTTTTACGTTTCTGCTTAGAAACGTAAAAAAAACTTAGAAATAGCATAACTGCATGTTATTCATTAGTAATCTGTCTCAATTTTGCCTTAAATTATTTAACCGTTGTTACTGTTTTAAGTTCATTTGCAATGCCTTCGGTTCTCTAATTGAGATTAAAAAATTAGTTGACGCAAAGTAACTTTTGGGCCAAAGGTATTTTTTGAATATCTGTTTATGCACTTATCATTATTTATTTTAAAAAGCGATTAAAACTTTTGCAGAAAAAAGGACAAATGATAAATGAGAACCCAAACATTGCTTTTATTCCTTGTACAGCACATTCTTTAAATTTAGTTGGCGTAAATGTGTTGACAGATGTGAGACTGCATTAAATTTTTTTGGGTTACTTTAATGTCTGTATAATTTCTGTGTTTCTTAAAATCACAGATTGACGTTGTAATTTTAATGTAAAAGCAACGTGCTTTTTAAGTAAAAATAATCAGTCATCAGGACAAGTATCCCGATTCACCGAAGAGAACATCGGGTTTTCCACTATGCTAAACAATCATGCCGATGAAGGAAATATTTACTAATATACTTGTATTTTATACATTTTTGTGTACAGATATCAGGTAAGCCAGTTTAAATATTGGCCCGGGCAACGCCGGGTAACTCCAGCTATCTTAATCTTATCTTCTTAATATATATAAAGGGCAATGTGTGTGTGTTTGTTTGTTTGTTCTCTATAGAAATCCAAACCGCCGGACCGATCTCGATGAAATTTGGCATGGGGGTAGTCCTCGAGGGGTAGAAGGTTCTTAGCTGGGTTTTGACCCCGCACCCCGACCCCCGGGGTCAGGGGGGCCCAAAAATGTGCTTCCCTGACCCCGGGGTCAGAGAGGACCCTTTTTTGGGCCCATTTTTGGGCCCATTTTTGTGTACAGATATCAAGTAAGCCAGTTTAAATATTGGCCCGGGCAACGCCGGGTAACTCCAGCTATCTTAATCTTATCTTAATATATATAAAGGGCAATGTGTGTGTGTTTGTTTGTTTGTTCTCTATAGAAATCCAAACCGCCGGACCGATCTCGATGAAATTTGGCATGGGGGTAGTCCTCGAGGGGGAGAAAGTTCTTAGCTGGGTTTTGACCCCGTACCCCGACCCCCGGGGTCAGGGGGGCTAATTTTTTGGGCCCATTTTTGGGCCCAAAAAAACATTTTTGTGTACAGATTTGTGTACAGATATCAGGTAAGCCAGTTTAAATATTGGCCCGGGCAACGCGGGGTAACTCCAGCTAGTATATATATACATGTATATATGTTTGTGTGTGTGTGTATAAATTATGTTAGTGTTTTCTGCAAATACAGTGCTCAATGTTCTCAAACAGAGAAGTAATAAATCAGTAAAAAATCTTATCTATATATTTCCTTTAACAGGCTCACCTTAAATAGGTTCATCAGGAAGCTAATGAACTTATTAAAAATCCTACAAAAAACATTAATATAACAAATTATTTGACTAATATATATTATAACATGTATTATTTGACAAATATACTAATGCTAGTTTATATTTATCTATTTCTCTTGATTCTAAGTATACTAAATCAAATCAGCAACCATTAAAAACAAATAAAATCCAAAAACTTAGTTTTAATCATGATTTTTATTTGTCCAATTTAATTCATGATTTAAATCAATCGTTTTAAATTGAAACAACCCTGGTTTTATATTTGTTTATGGTTGATATTTCTAATAGTTTTATATTTAGTATTTAAAATAAATAGTTATCCTCTTATTTTGAATTTATCCACTTTATACATTAAAGTGGGTAATTTCAAATAAAATTATAAAATGAAGTGGGTATTGCCAAAAAATATGTTTTTAATTATTTTTGCCTGATTTTTACAGACTGTGGTATATTAATACTTAAAGCATTAAACAATTATTAAACAATTCCATGTATAGAAATAAGAGAAATTAAAATCCCTGTTATGACCCCATCTGCTGCTGGAAATGATACCGGCCACGGTAGTAGTATTTCTGATGCCATTACTCCATTATATCATTTGACTAACAGTAATATTAAGTAACTCAAGCACCTTCAAAGCACAGTTGGACAGTGTGCCAAAATACCTAAAAAGCAATGTCGGCATTGCACGGTGAAAATTTGTCTTAATGGTGAAGACGTGTTTGTAAGAAGAAATATCAAGTTAAAAAAACATTAAATATTAATTTAAGCGTTATTTTATGCGGTTATTTACACGTTAATTTAACATGTGTTCCAAAACGCTATTTTGCGTTTTTTATTTATCAACTTTCTTACGCTACTATTGTTTTAAATTAACTTTCATTTTAAATATATTATTTTAATTAACAATTTTTGCTTCGCTAAGACTTTTAAAAACAATTTGACGTAAGTGTAATCATTAGATTTTAGGCATCGAAAAGACAGTTTTCGATATTTTTTTTGCTACTAACCTTTACTATTAGGTATCAGATAAACTATCCTCCAATATCTTACAAACATTTGGCTATGTAAATCTCATGCTAAATGTATGTAAATAGCCATGCATCATAAATATATCACAAAAGATTGGTCTTCGGTTAATGGTCAGTTGATGAGAAGTACTGAACATGTAAACAAGATGTTTGTGCACAATGTACCAACAAAATCTTTTTTTAATTATTTTTTTTATGTTATATAATTATATGTTTACTACTTTATTTATGCATTTTATATATAAATATAGCTATTGTAATAAAAAAAACTGCTAAAATAATTTTGGCACCAAAAATGTGATTTTGTTCCACTGTGCAAAGGTATCAAGTATCAAGTGTATCAAGTATATAAAGTATCAAGTATTACTGTGCAAAGATATCATGTATCAAGTGTTTTTACGAGTCAAGCATCACTTGAGTCTTTTTTGCTCCAACATAGCAAGTCTTAGCATATGTTGCGCTTAAAAACTGTCGGATTATGCATTGCTGAAAGAGTCTCCATACCCTATCTCAAAAGCTGCTAAAGTTATTGACTTGCATGGTTTTTACTCTCCAAAGACAAGCTAAATATGGTAAGTGTATTCCTTTCAGGAATCACTGGTCTCAAACCAGAAGATTTTTTTGAACCTAGATCTTTTTAAAAATAAATCCAAAGGTGTTTTGACAACATGAAATAAAAATGCTCTCAGAAAGCTTAATTGTAGTGAAAAACGTTGAACGTGGTTTTCAAAAAATGAACGAGGGGAACAAAATAGAAAAATAGTTTTTGATAAAATTACTACGTTAGAAATCCAAAAAAAGGTATGGTTTATTTACGAACATGACTTTGAATTTGTTAGTTGTTATAGAGGATTGAAAGTATGCGAATTTTGCGAAGGTATATTGTTTGTAGACACTCTTTTCATAAGTATATTGTTTGTAGGTACAATGTGTGATTGTATAAAGTTATGTTATAAGGTATAATATTTTTAAAATGTTTATATAGTAGGAGCTGATTTTAAAACTTAAATTTTTAAACCGGCTGCATCGTCATCAACAGTACTTTCTGAAGACTTGTTAATTGCTGCAAAGATTACATTTTGCTACAGACGGTTTGGAGAGGATCGATGGGTGTAAGGCAAAATAGCTTTTTTTTAAGATTTTAGTTATGTATCTTTATAGTTTTCAATTAAAAACTGAAAATATTAAGATTTTTACTGTTATGGTATTTTTTGAATGCCTAACTTACGTAGATTCTAAATGGTTAAAAAATATATATTTCTAATTGTTGTTTGTCCTGGACATATCTCATAGTGTCTTATTGCCTTTTGGATATAAGATAATATGTGTCTCTGGCTTAGGCGGCTAGCGGTCAATTAGGCAACTTTTTTTTTTTCGTTGGGCAACTTAATAACAAATTAGTTTGTGGAAATCTCACATTTGGTAAAAAAGTGATACATGCTATTTTACTTCACTAATTTGCTAATCAATAGTTTTGTATTTAGTAGCTGCAAGATTTTAGACACACGCATCAAGTTGCAACTGTTTATTACGCGTATTTTGACATTGCTTCCATTTATTCTTTCTTATTGTTTGAACTCGACATTAGTATACCTACAAGAATGTACCAGCTATTGGAGGGTCAAGTTAGTTATTTTTTAATATTTAATTTTATTAATACCTTTTTTTTTATTACAATAAAAAACAATTCATTAAAAATTATCCAGACTTGTGAACTCACAGTTGCCAAACTAGCCAGCTTATTAAGTTTATGCTTTAACATTTTTTTTGTTTTTCATAGATGCTCAGGTAACGGCTGCTATTAAACGTTAATTTTTTTACTGATGACTGGCAAAAAACGATTAACAGCAAAAGAATCATTTGATTTACTGATTATATATGTGGAGGTGGTCTACTTTTTATTGCACAGTACATTATGAATAATAATATGAATAAAATTCCAGTTAATTGTATTTCTTGAAACTTTACTTGGAAACAAAGTTAATGCTCTCTAAAGATCTTTTATTTCAAAAATATTTATAGAAATAAAAGATCTTAAGACAGCATTAACTTTGTTTCCAAATTAAGTTTCAACAAATAGAGTTATATATATATATATATATACATATATATATATATATATATATATATATATATATATATATATATATATATATATATATATATATATATATATATATATATATATATATATATATATATATATCACTCCATGACTTCCCTCAATGGGTCCAAAAGTCATTTTTGCCCGTTTTTTGTCCATATTTTGGACTAGCTGAGGGGAGTGTTACCATTATCTAAATTAATTTTTCTTTCTTTTTTTATCTTTTTGAAGGAAATAAAAATATAATGTTAAGCTTAAATCGTTTTTTCTACTTTAACAATGAAGATTAAAAAATTAAAAAAAAAGGCATTTTTAAGCTTTTTTGCATTATATTATTGTTCTGCTTGTTAACAAGATACTTTACATATTAAAATATTTATATTTACATAATAAAATTATATTTATGATTAGTTTTTGAAGTAATTTGTTGTCAAACATAGTTCATGTTTATAAATTTATTTTGTAAACAAAGAATTCTTTACATAATCAGACTTTTTTTTAATTGTTCTTTCACTCTTATATTTTTTTAATACGAGGAAGGTACTTTGTCTTTTATCCTCATTGTGCAATTTATTGATCAACTCCTATTGAAGAATATTTAAAATTAATGAGTTCGTGAAATAAATTGAGATTTTTAACATAAACAGTGAGGACCAAACATAAAAAATAGATACCTAAACTAGTTTTATAGCCCTCTCACTACAGTCATTTACTCCTTCAAGATTATTCACAAATTGTTTGAATTCTAGGTAATAGTCTTTTAGATCTCATGTCTCAGATGGAGTCTTAAGCCACTGTTTATATATATATATATATATATATATATATATATATATATATATATATATATATATATATATATATATATATATATATATATATATATATATATATATATATATATATAAATATATATATATATATATACATATATATATATATATATATATATATATATATATATATATATATATATGTATATATATATATATATATATATATATATATATATATATATATATATATATATATATATACATATATATATATATAAATTAGTAAAAAACACTTATCTAACTTCTTCTTCTACTTGAAGTTTCACCATTGTTGGATCATCAGAAAGGAACTCTTCCTGATGATCCAGCAATGGTGAAACTTCAAGTAGAAGAAAAAGTTAGATAATTGTTTTTTACTAATTTATTATTGCTCTGTTCTTTAAGAACGTTGAGCACTCTATTTGTAAAATACGCCAACATAGTTTACATATATATATATATATATATATATATATATATATATATATATATATATATATATATATATATATATATATATATATATATATATATATATATATATATATATATATATATATTTATATATATATATGTATATATGCATATATTTAAACAATTATAAAATGTATTCTACAAAAAAAAGTACTCTATGTTCTTAAAAGAACAGAGCAATTATGAAGTAGTAGAAAATCACTTCACACATTTTTTTTTCATATAACACTGTGTTTCATCAATAAAGACTCATCGAAATGCAATTCTGATGAGTAATAATTGATGAAACCCAGTGTTAAATAAAAAAAATTTTTGTTAAGTGATTTTCTACTACTTTATATATGTTATCATTTATCATTATCAGCTTATCATTACTTTCTTCAAAAAAAGATAAAACAAAAAAAAAAAAAAAATTAATTTGGATAATAGTAACACAGTTAGTTCAAAATATGGCCAAAAAACGGGCAAAAAATCACCTTTGGACCCATTGAGGGAAGTCATGGAGTGATCTATTCATGAAAAAAAAATAAAAAACTTATTAGTAATATTAAGGTTAGGGTATCTTATGAAAAGCAATGTTACTTAAAGTTCAAAAAAGTCATTTCTTTGGAACGCCCTTATATAACCATTAGCGAGATCTCGTCTCGTTCTCGTTTCTCGTGAGAAATGGGACTTCTCGTGAGAAACGAGAAATAGAAAATTCTCGCGAGAATTAGAACGAGACTTAAATATTATATTACTTTCCAAATTAAAAATTATTATAATTTACAAAATGCTAATAATTTGTTTTTTTAATTAATTATTATTTTGACTCCGTGATTTTAACTAGATTTTTTAATTAGATTTTAAAAAAAATCTAATTAAAAAATTTTAATTAGATTTTAAATATTTTTTATTAGATTTTTATTAGATACAAAAACTTTTTGTATAAAATGGTGCACTTTCGACTTAATTTCATTAGTTTACCAGTGGAATTCAACTTGACACATATTGTTCATATTGAACAAAAATATTCTTGCATCATTTCAACGATCAAAAATGTTACCAAGAAAAAACAAAATCTAGAGATATTTTCAAAAAACAAGTGACGGTGCTGAATGCAAGGCGTGCAAAATGTCTTTGAAAACAAAAGATGGAAACACAAGCGGACTTCATCGTCACCTTGAAAAAAAACACAGCCAAGATCACGTTGAGTATTCTGAAAAAACTGACGACTCTCTTCTTCCACCTCCTAAGAAGGAACCACGAACCATGGTTGAAATGCTTGAGACAAAGTCCAAATATGACAAAGACAATTCCATTCAAAAAGAGTTTGACTCTGCAATGCTGGATTACTTTTGCACTGATCTGGTTTCCTTTTCAGCAGTCGAAGGAAGAGGTTTCAAGAAATTGTTTGACATTGCAAACCCTAAACTGAGCCTTCATCACAGAACAACATATTCAAAAAAGCTTTCAATTCGGTCAAGAGATGTTCAAGCTGGAATGAAGAGCATAATAACGGAGATTACGCTAAATCTAAAAAGTGCTGCATTTACTTCTGACCTTTGGACTTCTAGAGCTCAGGACAGCTACATCTCTTGGACTTTTCATGCTATTGACGAAAATTGGAGACTACATCACTGGACCCCCATGTCCAACAGTTCCCAGGCAGACACACAGGTATCTTAATTGAAGGAAAGCTGGATTCTTTCTTAGAAAAACTAAATTTGCCTGCTGATTTGCCAATGTACTGCGTGAACGACCAGGCAAGAAACATGAAACTTGCAGTCAAATTGTTAAAGCGCCTTGACCAATACTTGTGCAACAATCATATTTTGCAATGTGCAGTTCGAGACTCATTTGGAATGACTGCTGGAATGAATGATGCGTTGCAAACATGAAAAGATTTGGCTTATTTAACTCACCAGTCAACAGTTGCAGCTGAGTTGCTTGAATCAGAATCAAACGCTCAAGGAATCAATTTGCATCACAGTGGAAATTAATCGAGGGAGCAGTAGATATTTTAGAACCACTTAAAGAAGCTACAGTGGTCGGCTGAGTCTATTCCAACAATTAACACTGTCGCCGATTTTCTTTATTTAATCTATGACAAAATTGATCAATTTATTGAGACGGATGGAAAAAATGGCTACGGTGTCTTGTATGCAAAAAACTTGAAAAGCTGCATTGAGAAAAGATTTCCTATTTGTCACACTGGAAACTTATTGAGTGCTGCAGCAAACCACTTAAATCCTGCTTTAAAGGGAATTCCCTTGAAGCTCTTCAAAAAATTTCAAACAACAAAACAATGGTTAGCCTCACAGGTTAAGGATAATGTTGAGTGCCAACCTGTTGCCAGAGTCCTTTCAGCAGATTTGTCCCCTAATTCAAAACTGAAGTGCAAGTTAAACGTCAGACTTGAAACACTAGAGCCAACATCTGAACTGAATCCTATTTTGAGCGAAATGTACCAGTATGAATATCTCCCTGATGCCAAAAAAGACTTTCCGATTCTTGATTGGTGGAAATTGCATTCAAACACATTGCCAGAACTCTCTTCATTAGCTAGACAAATTTTAGCTATTCCAGCAAGTTCAACTAAATCAGAGAGAGTTTTTAGGTCAGATGGAAATGTCGTCCGATCATCAAGACACAACTTACACCCAGAAAAAGCAGAACAAACCATCTTAATCAGAGAAATCATTGTCTTGTTGGAAAAGTTTGGCAAAAAATTTATGAATTAATATTTGAAAAAGTTGTTTACATTTGACAAATGTCATTCGTGTTTATTTGTCAAAACCATGTTTACATTTTTTTTTTTTACTTGGATTTTAATAAATTTGTTTTAAAAATTGTTAAATTTCTCGTCTCGCCTCGTTCTCGGTCTCCCGAGAAGTACTAACTTCTCCTCTCGGTCTCGTCTTGGTTTGAAAAAACCTAGTCTCGCTCATGGTTACCCTAATATATATATATATATATATATATATATATATATATATATATATATATATATATATATATATATATATATATATATATTTAAACAATTATAAAATGTATTCTACAAAATAGAGTACTCAATGTTCTTAAAAGAACAGAGCAATTATGAAGTAGTAGAAAATCACTTAAAAATTTTTTTTTTCATTTAACACTGTGTTTCATGAATAAAGACTCATCGAAATACAATTCTGATGAGTCTTTATTGATGAAACCCAGTGTTAAATTTAAAAAATTTGTGTTAAGTGATTTTCTACTACTTTATCTATCTATCTATCTATCTATCTATCTATCTATCTATCTATCTATCTATCTATCTATCTATCTATCTATATATATATATATATATATATATATATATATATATATATATATATATATATATATATATATATATATATATAAAAAATAATATATGAATATATTATTGTAAATTAGTTGTGAATTCCTAATTTAGCACGGCAGCTCCATTAATCTAACATGAAAACTCATCCAAAGTTATATATTGAGTCTCATCCAAAGTTATATATTGAGCTTTCAGCTAATGATAATAATCAGCTAAATGGAAGTATTGTTTGTGGTAACAAAGTCTGTGTGGCAGGATTTAACATAGTTGAGTGCATGGACTATTTGAATCGATGAATATTAAAAGGGCATAAGTCCAACACTGTAAATTTTAAAAATCAAAGAAAAATTGCTTTTTCCCGCATGGTAAATTTTTGTTAATGGTTTAATTAATTTTTTCTGAAGAAAATAATGAAAAAAAAATTATAAAAGCATTAACACAAACTTATTATGGGAGCGAGAGGGGGACGCCGTATTTTTTCAGTTTTCCAAAAGTTTACATTGTTCCGCCTTTTTATTATTCACCGACTCATTCGTTTATAATGTTTTGGGTGTTTTCTTTTGGAATATCGAAATGGATAGGAGATGTTTTTAAAATTTCAACAGTACGAAATTTATCTATTTAGTATTGGAAGAGAAAAAACCCCGGTTCAGTTATTAGTGTCAACCAACACTATTTTACTTTTAATACGTGAATTAAGTTTTTGGGCATGTTATCTTGTAGAATAGTAGGAAGGAGCAAACGTAAAAAATCAGAAATAAGTAGATCAACAAAGTTTTGTATGATGTTACAGCAGGGACTACTAAAATACTGGGACGCCATTTTTCAAATCAATGCGAATTCGGCAAAAAGGCTGACTTTGAATGTTAGTAATATTACATTTTGTTATAACTTAAACTAAAATACTAATAAATATAGAACTAGATTGGTTCTATAAATTTTTGTAAAAATCTGTAAATTATCTTGATTATTTGATATTCTCAGTAAGTTTTCGCTTTTCTTTTTTTTTACTAGAATAGGTGCTTATAATAAACACGTATAATAAACACGTCAACTTAAATGCATTATGTGTGTAGACTTGATAAAGTAAATCTTCAGCCACATCACATTATAGCATTGTTAATGGTAAGAATGCATGATGCACATATGTGTGTGAAGTTTGTTTGTGTGTGTGTGTGTGTGTATAAATATATAAATACATATAAATATATGTATGCACATATATATACATGCATATATATGGATATATATATATATATATATATATATATATATATATATAAATATATATATATATATATATATATATACATATATATAATATATATATATATATATAATATATATATAATATATATATATATAATATATATATAATATATATATATATATAAATATATATATATATATATACATATATATATATATATATATATATATATATATGTATATATATATATATATATACATATATATATATATATATATATATATATATATATATATATATATATATATATATATATATATATATATATATATATATATAGTTCTTTTGAATTATTTTATAGATTCCATCAGCTCCTCCATCAATATTTCTTGGCGTGCTTCTTCTATGTTATGACAAACAGACGCAATATATCAATCAACAAATTTTGCAAAGATTTCAATGGAATCCAGAAATTCATAACCTGATGTGTATTTGCAACATCGAATTCTGAAAAGCGTTGTTTTCTTCTTTTTGATAAAATTTATGTTAAACCAAGTATACATTTTTGAGGATGTCATTTAATAGACTACAAATGAAGATAATCGTACTAAAGTTGCTAAGACTATAATTTGTTTTATGCTTCAGCCAATGTTAGAAAAACCAGATTTTGTTTATTTTATGGTGCCAATCTTTGCAAAATTTGTTGACTGAAATATTGTGTCTGGCAACCCCTAACAATCAATTGTGGTGGCAGTTAGGGGTTGTCCATAAATTACGTCACGCTATAATTGGGGAGGGTATTTTGGTTGTTTTGTGACAACTCATACAAAACTTGCTTCTAAAGTGCTACTATTTTGTGACGAGGGGAGGGGGGGAGGTCAGAAATGGTCAAATTTGCGTGACTTGGATGCTATGGATTTGCCTCTGAGCTCCATTGCTCAATCAGATTGTTGGCACTTAGAACTGATTGAAGATGATATTCGTTATTTTGTTATGTGTGTCGCATCGATAGATACCGTTTCAGAAGAAGAAAATAATGTCCTTTCATCCTATTACATCCAACATAAGTTTCCGCCATGTATTTCTATTTTCAATACCTTTGACACAAATGCATCTGAATTTACAGACTTGGTTTCACTTGGTTGACTATGTCAACCTGCTGAACATCTATTTCAGTAATTCAGACATGCTTATTTTCTTTTGATTTTAAAACCTAAGCAGAGCTGCTGTTTCAGTTTGATGTAAAGTACGTTTCAAAGCTTTTTTTGTATTTGTATACAAGTGTACCTTTTGATTTATAAAAATTGTCTATTACCCAGTTGTCTCCGCCTTTTTAAATTGCTTCTTCAAGGGTTTAACATAATTGAACGGCTAAGACAAAGAATATTTAAATATTAATGACCGCAAAATAAATAAAAAATTTCTAGTCAAATAAAATAATGAATGAAGTTGAAATGGAAACTCGTTTACAACATATTATTAGTATGTTACAACACATTATTATAGAGACGTTAAACTTTAATGTTTTTGAGAAAATTAAAAATAAATTTATTATACCAACTGTATTTTATACACTTTTTGTTGTTTTTGAAATTACGTAATGTTAACATCATTTAAAAAGAACTTATTAAATATTTAACGTTATAAATTGCTGTTAGCTCAATCTTTAAATTAATAAGTTAACAAGTTCAAATAAAAATAATGGAAAAACCTTATTAATCTCAAAACAACCGAAAACACCTTATATAGTCTCGAAAAAAAACATTATGCTTTTTCAATGTTTCAGGCCTCTCGTCAAAGTTACATGAAATTAAAGTCTTGCGAGCCGGTATTTTAGTATTATAATAGTCCCTGATGTGGTAGGTCATAACGAGATCAAATTTTTTTTGCAGTATTCAAGGCATTTAAGATTGAAGATATTAAGTCTTGAAGAATAATCTTTATAAGGAATACGAAATCTTTTACAGACACTTCTAGTAAAATATTTCTGAATCTTTTTCTAATCAACGTATATCTTTTAAAAGATAAGGATTCCACACAAAGGTTCAAGATTCTATAATAGGTCGAACATAAACTTTGATCATAAGCTTGAAGTTCTTTGTATAGACAAAAACAAAATGCTGTAGTTCTGTTTCACCTCAAATATGTTGCACCTCTATTACGACAAGATGGTTCTCTTAGCACAGATGATTGTGAAAAATCACACCTTTTAAACAATTTTTTAAGTTCTGTTTTTGTTACAGATAATGGTATTGTACCCTGTCCTAAATAAGCCAATACACTCAAGCTACTTAAATAATGTAATGTTTCCATACAGCTCTGAAGTTTCATCCATGCAAAATTTTCCATCAAAGACCTCCAAATCATCTGATGGATACACAGCAATACTTTTAAAACCAATCGCAAACGCCATTGCTGTTCCTCTTTCACATACTGTTCGAATTGTCAATCTCAAAAAATTCCCGACCGTTAATCTAGAAAACCACTTTAACGTGACTGATCTTTAAGAAAGGAAACACATCATTAACCACAAACTTTAGACCTATTTCTATGACCTGCATTTTTGTAAAGTTGTGGAGTAAATAATTGCAGAATGCGTTACAAATTACTCACTAATCAATAACCTTATAACCGCTTATCAATTTCGCTTTTTAAAGTCCACCTGAACACAGATGTTTTCAATCTTAAATGAGTGGACCACTGCTGCTTATAACAAAAAGTTACTTGATGTTGTTTATATAGACTTTGAAAAAGCCTTTAATTTTGTGAATCACTCTAAATTACTGTTTAAATTGCATCATCATGGTATCCAGTATGGATTGCTAAACTGGATTACCAAATTTTTAACAATTCGTTCTCAATGTGTCTGCATTGGTAACTCGTATTCAAACAAAATTCTTGTAAAGAGCGGAATACCTCCAGGACTGTTTTGAGACCCATCTTTTTATTAATTTTTATAAACGATGTAAAATCTTGTGTGGTGATTGTGGTGATGTGTGTGGTTGCAGCATTAAGATGATTTGTGATGACAGCAAGTTACACCACCCAACCATGGAAACACCATGCATCTTATCAATACCTTAAAAAGATTTTCAAAATGGTCAAAAGTTTAGCAAACTAATATAGCAACCAAAAATGTTTTTATCTACGCTATGGAAACAGTTCTTTACCATAAAATTCATACTCAATAAACATTGGTACACCTATTAGTCCTGTTAATTCAATTATCTATTAATTCTATTCAAGATTAATTCTATTCAAGATTAACTTATTTATTCAATTCAAGATATCGGTATAGTCGTATCTTTGGATATAAAGTTTTTTAATTACTGTTCTTTCATTGCAAGCAAGGCACATACTGGTTCCAACTTATTTTTAAAATCCTTCATCAGTAAAGATTTTTTCTTGGAACCTTTATTATTTTTAATATATGTTAATGATATGAATAAAGCTTCTCATAAAATATCGTCAATTATGTATGCAGACGATACAAATGTATTCTACAACAAGTCTGATGTAAAAGTATTGTTCGAAACAATGAACACTGAACTGGAAAGCTTTAACCAATGGTTTATAGCTAATAAGTTATCATTAAATTGTGAAAAAACAAGTTTTACTCTCTTCCATAAAATAAGACAATCAACTAATCTTCCTTTAAAGTTGCCAAAACTGTCAATTAATAAAAATGAAATAAATCGAGTAAATTATACAAGGTTTTTGGGAGAAATATTTGATGAGAATCTATCATGGAAAAAAAATATATTAGTCTTATTGAAGCAAAAATATCATCTGCTATAAGTATATTATATAAATCTAGGGCCTTTCTTGATTATAAATCACGCAAAAAGCTTTACTTCAGTCTTGTTCATTGTCATCTCTCTTACGCTAATATTGTTTGGGCTAACACACACAAAACGAAATTAATAAGATTACAGAGGCTACAAAACCACGCATGTAAAGCGGTTAACTATTTAAAAAGATTAGAAAACCCTTCCTCTGTAATGAAATACATGAATGTGTTAAATATATCAAAACTTAATTCGCTTCAAATATTAATATTTATGTATAAGTATAAGAATAATTTGCTGCCAAAAGTATTTTCTGATATTTTTACATTGGCGTTTTCACAAAAATACAATCTTCGATCAAATAGCAACCATAACTATTAATTAAGCAGAGTAAAATCGCAAGTGTCAAAATTTTCATTAACCAAGGTCCGTTATTATGGAATCAATTAAAAAATAACAATATAAAAGATTTAAAAAGCACTTCCTCTTTTAAACGACAAATGAAATTGCATCTCCTAAACTTCTGATATATATGCGAGTATGTTTATATATGTGTGTGCATGTATGTTTGTATATGTGTTTGTGTATGTGTACATATGAGGATGTATATATGAGTTCAGCGCTGTAACTAGCTTTTCTAGTGCTCTGTGCAAAATTTCATTTTTTGGCCCCCTAAGCCTAACTTTTTTTTATTGAAAGATATTTTCGTCAGTTTAAAGTTCCATTTCACGGCCGCCTAATCTACGGGCCCTGTGCAAGTGCACCTGTTGCACCTGCCTAGTTACGGCACTGTATGAGTTTTTATTCTTCACCTAGTATTTTTCAGAAAAAATATTTTATTGTAAATTTACTAAAGTCATGTGGGCTTTAAATGTTATTAAATGTTATTGTAAATTATGTTATTGAGTTTTATTCTTCACGTAGTATTTTTCAGAAAAAATATTTTATTTTAAATTTACTAAAGCCATGTGGGTTTTAAATGTTATTGTAAAGGGGCTCTATGAAAAGATTGTGGTGACACCAGTCATCCGTATCTTCTTTGAGCCCCTGTCTGTTTTATATATATAATTTGTGTAACGTAAAAGTTTCATTGTAATTTTATTATTTTATTTTTACATAAACAGCGGAAAAAAAACAAAAAAAACAAAAAAAAACAACGAAAGAACAAAACTGGACAATATTAGTTTTATCGACTAAATCTTTCTCTCTGAAAATACAATATCTATTTTTGCATCGTATGACCGAAAACAAATCTTATATTTGATATAAATGGATTTATAACCAGTTCTTTTGTATTCTCTATAGAGAATGCATTTTTTGGAGGCTAGTTTTCGAATGGCACGGAAAATATGAACATGTACGTAAATAGATGAGTTTAAATATTTACAAATTTGTAGACAGAATACTTCAACATATTGATTTTGCTTGGTTAGCATATACCAGTATATATTTTGTAAATCTGATTGTATGGCGTTGTGATTACCTTTGTGATAGTATTTAAAATTGTATTCAATGGGTTTTTAATTAATTTGGATTTCTCCAAATCGAAACCATCGAAAACAATCATACAGTGGTCGCAAGTGCTTGAAAAAGAGACAATAGCTTCTACATTAAAAACATTTTTTGAGTTGTTTTTTATTACCAGATCTAGGAAATTATTATGTCGAGTATTACCAGAAACAAGCTGGCATTTCCCGAACACGTTTTTACAAATAGGCAAATAGGTCATGGGATCGTTCTCCAAAACTAATTGGGATCGACCAGTTTATGAATGGTAGATTAAAGTCACCTGTAATGTGACATGCATAGTTGCACTTAGAAGTAATTTTATAAATTAACTTGCACAATGCTTTGGTTTTTAAAAATACTAGCAGCAAATGGAGGGTAATAAACACAACAAAGTCGAATTTTTAGGTCAAGTGATGAGACAAAAATGTCAACATTATATATATATATATATATATATATATATATATATATATATATATATATATATATATATATATATATATATATATGCTGTTATAATCAGTCAGGGACTCAAAGAAGGTAAGGATGATACGTTTATCATCACAACCTTTTCATAGAGCCCCTTTAGTCACTCGTTAAAAAAAAAACACTTTAATTTTTAAAGTAAAATAAAAATTCAATAAAGCAAAACTCATTTTCTTTTAGTGTGAAAAATTGAAAACAAAAAAATATAAAAACAAATTTAAAAAAAAAAAAATGAAAAAAAATGAAAAATTTGAAAATCTGAAAATAAATACTGTAAACTATAACATATATTTAATAATCTGAAAACAAATACTATAAAAAAAAAATGATATCAAGAAATTTTTTGGAAAAACGCTTGGAAGAAGATTGTTTTTATACTTATACATAAAAATTAATATCTGTAATGAGTTAAGTTTCTCAATATCTAGAACCATCATGCTTTTTATCACTAGAGCCGATTTATTAACCACATTAAAATTGCTGTTTTGAAGAAGATTGTGTAGATGATTTATTTATTCTTTATTAATCTAACGTTGAAGTAAGTACATTTTATGGTGTTGCTGTTAGAGTTTTTGATTATTCGTCGTTAACTGAACTGGTAGTTGCTATTTCTTGAGTTTATATACCTTATTATTTCTAATACCGTTGTAAAAATCTCCATCTGAATTAGTATTGTTTTTCTCTTTGCACTGTTCTCTTAATTATTTTGAATAATATTTTTAATTTTGGATTTGATCCTAGATGATGTATACTTTTTCATATTCTTTCAAGTCTCTTAACACTTTATATTTTCTTAACACTGTATTTCTTTCAGCTTTATCGTTTAGCACTACTGAAAATGGAGCATTGCTTCAATTGTTAGTCTTCAATTTTATAACAATTTGTATGGTAACATTCACATTAAGTTTGATTACTACTATATTTATTATAACTTTATTTTCTTCTTTTTTAATAGTAGAAAATAAAGTTAATAGTAAATAGAGAGAAAAGAGAGAATAATATTATTCTCTCTTTTCTCTCTATTTAGTTTCATGTGTAACAGAGTTGATAATATTGATTTCATGACTTTATTTAGTACCTTTTTTATCAAATAACCTGCTCAAATCCAAAGTATTTTACAGTCTTTAATACCCAGAAATTAAATTTGAAGTAGTTTGCGTTTAGTTTATTTGATATAATAACACTATATAATTTGTACGCAGCGTTGTAATTTTGTTTTGCTTTATTTACACAAAAATACGTCTGCAATCTTTAATATTGGAAAGCAATATCAAGCAACATCAAGACTTTCATTTCAATTTTTTCATTTCAACCTTACGGAAGGTCGAAAATAAAAACATAATAGTTAAAGGAATTTTTATTGATTTAGGTATGACACATTTCAATATTGTAAACTCAAAACTTAAATTTGATCGTACTTATACCAATTAACATATAAGAATATTTCTCAAAAATCATGGTAATAAGAGTCTCGTGTTAAAAAATATCCACAAGAGTTTGACGTTTCCGTCTACACGCGGGAGCCGTGATTTTACTTGATGTAGTTTACGTGATAATCATGTGAAGTTTATATGCTCCCAAAAATAAGGGGTTGTAAGTTATGCTTTAATGTAATATATCTAAAAACGTCGAAAAGTCCTGTGGGCGTCCATGCACCTAAGAATATTGTTTCTCATACTTTTTGAAGGAAGTTTTTAAAACAAATAAGTTTTTTTTTCTTAATAAAAAGTCACGTAAATAAAATCTTCATAACATGTACATTTTTTATACTCTGTATTAAAACAGACGCATACGCTTTAAAAAAGCGTATAGGTTTCTCACAAGAGTATTTGGTTATTGCAGTGCGCAGTATAATTGTCATCAATTAGGACTCGAAAACCGGTGGAAATCGCAACCGGTCAACCGGTTTTTTGTTTAATTTTCCAGAAACCGAAAACCGGCTTTTTTAAAAGAAAAAAACCACAAAACCGATTGTTAATTAAACATTTTGATAAATACTTTGAATTTTTTACTGGTATTAAGTTATTATCAGTTTCAGAGTTGTTACGACATAATATGTCTCGCAGATCTGTCGACATATTTTCAGACATATTTTCTTCTGACATAAAATATGTCAGACATATTTTCCATTGACATATTTTGACATATTTTTATGTCTGAATTATTTTCTGCTGACATAAAATATGTCAGACATATTTTCTATCGACATATTTTGACATAATTTTATGTCTGAATTATTTTCTGCTGACATAAAATATGTCAGACATATTTTCTGTCGACATATTTTGACATAATTTTATATCTGAATTATTTGCTGTTTGATATTCTTAAAGAAAAAATCAATCTAACAAATTTATTGCGCATTTCAACTTAATTTACAGAGTTAAGTAAAAATAGTTTAACAAATTTGTTGCTTTTTTGCAATCAGTTATAATTGAAGGTCAACAAAAAAATATTTTTTTTCTGGTGCCGAGCAAACAATTTATTTTTTGGATTGCATTTCACATTTTGATTTTAAATATGCAACTCATTTTTTACCATCACGTCAAGTTGTAAAGATATTTGGGTTCAGATCTTTAATATTTGGGGTAAAGTCCCTAATATTGTCAAAAAAAAAGTTGTTCAAAAGTATGTCAACTTGAGTCTCAAAAAAAGCGTATTTTAGAAGATTGTATAGAGATTTTAGAAAACATAAAAATTTTTCCTTAAAATTTTTTGGCAAAAAAATTATTTGAAAAAATGCAAAAGACTCTTAAAAAAATGTCAACAAAATGTTTTTCAGCAATAATACAAAAAATACTTATTTTTATTACAAACGAATAACATCTTTAAAATCTCTATGAAAATACGCTTCTTTTGATACTCAGGTTGACGTTCTTTTGAACAACTTTTTTTTCGACAATATTAGGGACTTTACCCCAAATTCTAAAGATTTGAACCCAAATATCTTTACAACTTGACGTGATGGTAAATAATGAGTTGCATATTTGAAATCAAAATAAGAAATCCTACATAAAAAAACAAATTGTTTTCTTGGCACCAGAAAAAAATTTTTTTTTGTTGACCTGTGTTATGCTTCATAAAACTTTTATTTCAAATCCTATATGCAAATATCTTTTGTTTCACAAAGGTCTTTTTCTGCCCTTTTTAGCGATGTATCATTTAATAGTATTGACAAAGTATTTTTAGCGATGTATCATTTGAGAGAATCGACTAGTATTGATGCATCATTTGATAGTATTTGATAGTATTGATTAGTAGGGATTGGTATTGGCGATTTCCCTTATTAATGTAAAAACCATCTAAAGCTGAGTTTTTATTACTGAAAATGATTTTTATTAATATGACTAAACTTAAAATTATTCTCTTGATTAAAAAAATATTTAAAAAAACACATTTTAGTTATTTTAACTGATAGTTGTCTTCATTAAAAAATTTTCCATTTTTGACTTTAAATCGTAAGGAAAACGAAAAAAATAATTATTCCAATATATATTTCACTCAAAACATTTTATGCAAGTTTATGGCAGTTAATTATGCTGTTATAATGCAATTGTCAATTATTTTATTGTTAAATAAATCATAACTATTATAACTAAAAGTATATTATTTGTAATTAGTTATAAATTATTACCGGTTAGTCTTCTTAATATGAATTTAATGAGCTGAATATATCTTTTGTGAAATATTTCAAATTCTTTAGCTTAAATGAATTTAATTTGGCACGAATTTTTTGAAATTCTGTGAACCGCTTTTTTCATAGAATCTTTTGAATCCAATTTTTCATAATGAAATCTTTTTCAGGATCAACTAATAATTAAAAATAAATGAAAAAGTTTTTTTTTTATTATTATTTTAATCAAAGAAATAATTTTAAGCGCAATACTAATCAATACTAATCAATACTATCAAATACTATCAAATGATGCCTCAATACTAGTCAATATTAGTCAATACTATCAAACGTCAATATTAGTCAATACTATCAATGTCAATATTAGTCATAATCAATAAGTAAGTCATAATTAATAAATAAGTCAATAAATACCAATATTAGTCAATACTATCAAATGATACATCGCTAAAAAGGGCAGAAAAAGACCTTTATGAAACAACCGATGTTTGCTTATAGGGTTTAAAGTAAAAGTTTTATGAAGCATAATTGATTGCAAAAAAGCAACAAATTTGTTAAACTATTTTCACTTAACTCTGTAAATTAAGTTGAAATGCGCAATAAATTTGTTAGATTTTTTCTTCAAGAATATCAAAAAGCAAATAATTCATATATAAAATTATGTCAAAATAAGTCGATAGAAAATATGTCTGACGTATTTTATGTCAGCAGAAAATAATTTAGACATAAAATTATGTCAAAATATGTCGACAGAAAATATGTCTGACATATTTTGTTTGCAGAAAATAATTCAGACATAAAATTATGTCAAAATATGTCGATAGAAAATATGTCTGACATATTTCATGTCAGCAGAAAATAATTCAGACATAAAATTATGTCAAAATATGTCGATAGAAAATATGTGGGACATATTTTATGTCGGCAGAAAATATTTCTCAGACATTTGACAGATAACAACCCTGACCAGATTTACCCCAAATTTCTTTTTTTGAGAAGTTATCAATTGATATTGAAAATACAAATATTGTGAGTATATTGAATTTTAAAAAGTGCTTTGATAACGCATTTACTTTTGTTTGTTTCTATTTTTTTTTTTCACCAATTGTCAATATATTACAGATTGAAAAAATATTTTAACAATTTTTAAGTTTTATAATATTTATAATATGAAACAAGAAAAGCAAATTTGTTGTTAACAAATTTGTTTTTGTAATGTTTAGAAGTGCTGACTTTTGTATTATTTTAAATATTATGAATTGTAGCATATTTGTTCATTATTCGATTGTAAACAGATCATATTCATGAGCTGCAATATAATAAAAATAATAGATAAATATTTTTTAGTTAAGAATCTATAAATCAGTTAAAATAAGCTAATTGAGTTGCCTAAAAAGCAGAAGGATGGGAAAGGAAAAAGGAGGCATAAATGAAAAGATGATCAAAGTTCATTTTCGATGTAGATTTGAACTAATTAAATAAATAATAATAAATGTTGTTGTAACAGCTTATTGTTTATGATTTATTGTATAATTCATTGTACTTATGTCGCGACAACTGCATAAGGAATTATGCCATAGCGAATTCGGAAAACCTATATAAATTGTACAAAGCAGAGAGAGACAGAGAGAACTATTTAACTGTAATAGAAATATAGTCGTCTTAATTTTACAAAAGTAAAATTGAAAACCAATTTTGCATCAATCATGCTATTCATTTAGCTGCTCTAGATCTGTAATTGATAACCCAGTTGATAAAATATCAGATTCTGACAGTTCAGATTCTAATGAGGAAACTGAAAATCAGTTTAACTTTTTTTCTGAAGATTATAATTTAGATACAGATGTTGTCTGTAATAATGAAATTGAATACAATTTAGAAGCTGCAAACGTTAATGATGAATTACAAAACTCAAGAAAGATTATCAGATTCCTCAGAAGATCCCCAGTAAGAAACGACCTATTGCAACAATATGTTGAAGAGATAAATGGCAAAAAAATTTTCACTAATATTAGATTGTAGAACCAGATGGAACTCACTTATACATATGATGGAAAGATTTATGCAACTTAATGAAATAGGGCGTAAAGATTTATGCAATGAAAAGGATTTTTCTATCTTGCTAAATTTAATTCAAATATTAAAGTCAGCAGAATTGGCTTTAAAACTGAGCAAAACCAGATCAATGAGGATATGAACGAAAATTAAGTTGAGCTGATAGCAAAAGCAACAGGATCGCCATCTTTAGTGCAGCAATTGCAGAAACCAATATCTGAAGTGTTGCAGGTTCCAAAACCACGTGGAAAGGCAAACACAGACGGTTTTGTTTCATCCTTTCAAAATGAACTAAAATTTTTTAGTGTCACTAAGAAAAATCGACTACTGTTCAAAACTTATTAAATGCTCTGGAGTCGATACCACCAACATCAACAGAAAGCGAGAGAGTTTTTTCAATCGCCGGTTATTTCCGTACAAAATTACGTTCTTCAATGAAATTTGATCTGTTGGATGCATTAGTCTTCCTAAAATAATTCTTTATTAAAAAAAATGATTTTTAAGTGACAGTTGCTTTATAATGTGTGCTTTTTGCAGTGCACTTTAACCTATTCTCATTGTTAAAAAAAAATGATCTTGCTAAAATATGTTTTCTTAGAAACTTTTTTGTTTTCTTCAGTTTACAAATCCAATTCTAGTAAAAAATTTCAGTAGGTAACGTTGGATTTTTAGATCAAAAATGAAATTTCGTTTTTATATTATATAAAACCGGTTTTACAATTTAAAAAAACCGAAAACCGGTTTTTTGAAATTGT